>NW_020185317.1:267085-311318 GCF_003031525.2 Neophocaena asiaeorientalis asiaeorientalis | reverse complement strand
TTCCAAAAAAAAAAAAAAAAAAAAAAAAAAAACTCAACAGATGGATTTTATTGACAAAAACAACAAAGGCTTTTCAAATTTGTAATGATAGAAAACAGAGATGTAACCTTAAAGATCGTGACTCTTCAAAAAAAAAAAGACAGAACCTCTGCTGTAAAGTAGAGGGGGAAACAGAATACAGACCGCTGATTAAAATAAGCACATTCAGGGTATTTCAGAAAAATCTGCCTGAATGTTTCTAATAAGATCAGAATTAGGATAATAAACAAATTCAGTTATATCTTTGCTACTAATGCAAATACTCTTCTTTTTAACACTGAGTATCTGAATTCTCAATCCAATTATCTTTCAAAGAGTAAATTAGGGAAGTCAGTGTATTAGGTATTGTCTATCCCTTTTTTAAAAACGTATGTTTCTTTTGTCTGTCACCAGCCCAAGAGGCTTGTCTGCTCACCTGCTGGGGAGGGTGACGGCTGGGAGCTAAGGCTCCGGCTTCGGAGGTCGGATCCCAGGGAGAGGACTAGGGTTGGCTGCATGAACACAGCCTGTAGGGAGCTAGTGCGCCACGGCTAGATGCAACAGAGTCCAGGAAAAAGTCTGGAACTGCCGGAGAGGCAGGAGACCTTTGTTTTGGGGTGCACGAGGAGAGGGGATTCCTTCCCCATGTGCCCACAGAAGGCAGAGCACCGCCTAAGTGAGCTCCAGAGACAGGCATGAGCAGTGGCTGTCAGCTCGCACCCCCAGGGATGGGCATGAAACACTAACGCTGTTGCCGCTGGCACCAAAAATCCTGTGTGCAAGCACAGGTCACTATCCACACCCCACCAGGAGCCTCTGCAGCATGCCACTGCCAGGGTCCTGCGATCCAGGGACAATTTCCCCGGGAGAACACACGGTGCACCTCACCCTGTTGCCACATCATGCTGGCCTCTGTCACTGCAGGCTCACCCCACATTCCAATTATGACTACCGTATCCCTCCCTCCCCCTGGCCTGAATGAGCAAGACAGCCCTAATCCGCCACCTCTTTAACTCCCTACTGTCTGGGCGGGGAACAGATGCCTGAGGGTGACCTACACAAAGAGGTGGGGCCAAAACCAAAACTGAACCCCAGGAGTTGTGAGAACAAAGAAGAGAAAGGGGAATTTCTCAGTGCAGCCTCAGGAGTAGCAGATTAGATCTCCACAATCAACTTGATAAACCCTGCACCTGAAGAATACCTGAATAGACAACAAATGTTCCCGAAATTGAGGCACCAGACTTTGGGAGCAACTGTAGGCTTGAGGTTTGTCTTCTGCATCTAATTTGTTTTCGTTTTATGTTTATCTTAGTATAGTATTTAGTGCTTATTATCACTGGTGGGCTTGCTTATTGGTTCGGTTGCTCTCTTCCTTTCTATGTATGTGTGTATATATATATATATATATATATATACACACACACACACATACTTTTTTTCCTTTTTCTCTTTTTGTGAGTGTGTCTGTGTACGATTCTTTGTGTGATTCTGTCTGTATAGGTTTGCTTTTACCATTAGTCCTAGGGTTCTGTCTGTTCGTTTCTTTGCTTTTGTTTTTTTTGGGGGGGAGGGTTTCTCTCCTCCTTTTCTTCTGAGCCATGTGGCTGACAGGGTCTTTGTGCTCTGGCCGGGTGTCAGGCCTGAGCCTCTGAGGTGGGAGGGTCAAGTGCAGGACACTGGACCACCAGAAACCTCCAGGTCCCACATAATATCAATCAGCAAGAGCTCTCCCAGACATCTTCATCTCAACACTAAGACCCAGCTCCACCCAACAGCCAGCAAGCTCCGGTGCTGGATGCCCCATGCCAAACAACTAGCAAGACAGGAACACAACCCCACCCATTAGCAGAGAGGCTGCCTAAAGTCATACTAAGTTCACAGACACTCCAAAACACACCACCAGACATGGCCCTGCCCACCAGGACAAGATACAGCCCCACCCACCAGAACACAGGCACCACCACTCCCCTCCACCAGGAAGCCTACACAAGCCACTGAACCAACCTCACCCACTGAGAGCAGACACCAAAAATAACAGGAACTATGAAGCTGCAGCCTGCGAAAAGGAGACCCCAAACACAGTAAGTTAAACAAAATAAGAAAACAGAGAAATATGCAGCAGATGAAGGAGCGAGGTAAAAACCCACCAGACCAAACAAACGGAGAGAAAATAGGCAGTCTATGTGAAAAAGAATTCAGAGGAATGATAGTAAAGATGATCCAAAACCTTGGAAAGAGAATGGAGAAAATACAAGAAACATTTAACAAGGACCTAGAAGAACTAAAGGGCAAACAAACAATGATGAACAACACAATAAATGAAGTTAAAAATACCCTAGGAGGAATCAATAGCAGAATAACTGAGGCAGAAGAACAGATAAGTGACCTGGAAGATAAAATAGTGGAAATAACTACTGCAGAGCAGAATAAAGAAAAAAGAATGAAAAGAATTGAGGACAGTCTCAGAGACCTCTGGGACAACATTAAATGCACCAACATTCGAATTATAGGACTCCCAGAAGAAGAAGAGAAAAAGAAAGGGTCTGAGAAAATATTTGAAGAGATTAAAGTTGAAAACTTCCCTAACATGGGAAAGGAAATAGTCAATCAAGTCCAGGAAGCACAAAGAGTCCCATACAGGATAAATCTAAGGAGAAAAACACCAAGACACATTTTAATCAAACTATCAAAAATTAAATTCAAAGAAAAAGTAGTAAAAGCAGCAAGGGAAAAGCAACAAATAACATACAAGGAAATGCCCATAAGGATAACAGCTGATCTTTCAGTAGAAACTCTGCAAGCCAGAAGGGAGCAGCAGGACATATTTAAAGTGATGAAAGGGAAAAACCCACGACCAAGATTACTCTACCCAGCAGTTCACCAATGGACAGATCATCCAAAATGACCATAAATAAGGAAACACAAGCTTCAAATGATACATTAAACAAGATGGACTTAACTGATATTTATAGGACATTCCATCCAGAAACAACAGAATACACTTTGTTCTCGAGTGCTCATGGAACATTCTCCAGGACAGATCATATCTTGGGTCACAAATCAAGCCTCAGTAAATTTAAGAAAATTGAAATCATATCAAGTATCATTTCCAACCACAACGCTATGAGACTAGATATCAATTACAGGGAAAAAATCGTAAAAAATACAAACACATGGAGGCTAAACAATATGCTACTATACAACCAAGAGATCACTGAATCAAAGAGGAAACACATGACAATGAAACATGATGACCCAAAATCTATGACCCAAAACCTGAAAGCAGTTCTAGGAGACAAGTTTATAGCAATACAATCCTACCTCAAGAAACAAAAATCTCAAATAAACAACCTAACCGTACACATAAAGCAATTAGAGAAGAGAAGAACAAAACAAAACAAAACAAAAAAACCAAGTTAGGAGAAGGAAAGAAATCATAAAGATCAGATCAGAAATAAATGAAAAAGAAATGAAGGAAACAATAGCAAAGATCAGTAACACTAAAAGCTGGTTCTTTGAGAAGATAAACAACATTGATAAACCATTAGCCAGACTCATCAAGAAGAAAAGGGAGAAGACTCAAATCAACAGAATTGGAAATGAAAAAGGAGTAACAACTGACACTGCAGAAACACAAAGGATCATGAGAGATTACTACAAGCAACTCTATGCCAATAAAATGGACAACTTGGAAGAAATGGACAAATTCTTAGAAATGCACAACCTTCTGAACCTGGAAGAAACAGAAAATATAAACAGACCATTCAGAAGCACTGAAATTGAAACTGTGATTAAAAATCTTCCAACAAACAAAAGCCCAGGACCAGATGGCTTCACAGGCAAATTCTATCAAACATTTAGAGAAGAGCTAACAGCTATCCTTCTCAAACTCTTCCAAAATATAGCAGAGGGAGGAACACTCCCAGACTCATTCTACAAGGCCACCATCACCCTGATACCAAAACCAGATACAGATGTCACAAAAAAAGAAAACTACAGGCCAATATCACTGATGAACATAGATGCAAAAATCCTCAACAAAATACTAGCAAATAGAATCCAGCAGCACATTAAAAGGATCACACACCATGATCAAGTGGGATTTATCCCAGGAATGCAAGGATTCTTCAATATACACAAATCAGTCAATGTGATACGCCATGTTAACAAACTGAAGGATAAAAACCATATGATCATCTCAATAGATGCAGAAAAAGCTTTTGACAAAATTCAACACCCATTTATGATAAAAACTCTTCAAAAAGTGGGCAGAAACAGAAACTACCTCAACATAATAAAGGCCATATATGACAAACCCACAGCCAACATCGTTCTCAGTAGTGAAAAACTGAAACCATTTCCTCTAATATCAGGAACAAGACAAGGTTGCCCACTCTCACCACTATTATTCAACATAGTTTTGGAAGTTTTAGTCATAGCAATCAGAGAAGAAAAAGAAATAAAAGGAATCCAAAAATAAAAAAAAAAATAAAAAAAAAAAAGGAATCCAAATCGGAAAAGAAGAAGTAAAACTGTCACTGTTTGCAGATGACATGATACTATACATAGAGAATCTTAAAGACGGCACCAGAAAACTACGAGAGCTAATCAATGAATCTGGTAACGTATCAGTGAGAGGCCCCCGTACCAAAAAAAAAAAAAAAAAAAAAAAAAAAAATTAATGCACAGAAATCTGTTGCATTACTAGTACAGTTTTGAAACATAAGACTCAGAGAATATTTATTGATGTTTTCAACAATTTTTGTTTTTATCATTCACAACTGCAATATACTGGTGCTGATATGAGAAACACTGATTAACGTTTTCCATATATATATACATATATATACCTACATATATTTATAAATGCACATGTACCTATATAGTAATTCTCATGTGTTTATATTCTATCAGTATGACTAATCTCAAGCATTTTTTATAATTAGCACACTCATTCTTTTTCCAGCATGTTTTCCTCCAAATCTTAAGCCCTTTTTCACTCTTCATTTGCCACCGAACTCCCACTGGAGTTAAAAATAATCAAATTTCCAATTCAGATATGCATAGCACTTTTCTTCCAAGGAGCTTATGTTGCTTTATAATTAGTTTCAAATTTAAGTTCTGGTGAGATATCAATAGTAGGTATGAAACACTATATAATCTCACTGGCCTGTAAAACAGAGTAGATATTCTTCCTACAAGTTCAGCCCTGAAGAGTGATGGCACTGAGGAGGCCATGTGTTTTGTATGTCACTCAAATGTTAACCTGGTTTTTCTTCATCCATCTATTCGGTATCACACTGGTTATTAACTGTACAGAAATTAGTAATTCATTTTTTCCAAGCATTTATACAGTACCTACCATTTACCAGACATTGTGAAAGGCTGAAGGGAAGTAGACTAAAAGGTAAGTCTTGGTACCTGCCTTTTAGGGATTCTCCGTTAAGTGGGGAAGACAGACCCATCCCAGCTTGACAGCACAGACTAGTTCAAACCAGACCGGATGAAGGTCTTTAGGAGCCCAAAGGAGGGAGGAATGTGGACACGACATTAAAAAGCATATCGATTCTTACTCCCAAATCTTAATTCTAGGATCTTTAGATTCCCCCCAAAATATGCATTCTGAAATTGTTCAGACCAAATGGCCCCCTTAAGATTTCCTAAGGTAAGTTGGATTTCCTAACCACTTTTAGACTGTGCTTTCGTTTGTCCCACCTTGATTCCTAAAGAAAACAAAGCCTTCCACCCGGGAAAGAAATCCAGGCAGCGAGATTTAACTAGAACTCCATACTAGTAAACACTTATGAGTGAACATCAGGTTTGCATTCAGATACTAGAGACTTTAGGCTTTTCATCTTTGTACCTCAGGGCCCAGCTTAATATCTGGCAGAGTGAATGGGAAATGAGTGGCTGCTGACTTGACTGAGTGAATCACAAAGCCACTATTCAGCAATGATAGTACATCAATTCGTCAGGAAGGTAAAGGCACACTGGAACGTCAAGAGCTGCTGTCACTCCCTAATAACTGGAAGTTGTATAAATCTTACATCCTGTTTTTTTCTCCTCTTAACATTCTAGCATAAGTGTTTTCTTTTCTCATTTAATTCAAACTTTTCAGCGTGTATCAGTTTAGAAGCTATATAAATACATTATTGCTTGACTATATAATTTTTCTAACTATTCCCACTTGTTGGAAATAGCCCAAAAGTCCTCTTTTTGTTCATTTTTATGAATAATATTACGGTGAACATCTTTGTGCATAAAGTTTGTATGTATTTCTGATTATTTCTTAGAATAGGAACCCAGAAGTGGAATTAAAAGGTCACATTTAAAGTTCTTATGCTGTACTGACAAACTGCTTTCAAAAAAAGCTTAAATTCATTCTGACTGCAGGATATAAAAGTACTAATTTCACTGGACCTTTGCCAGCATTAAGCATTCTTGATTTTTGAAATCAATGCTAGTTTGCTAACTTAAACACATTAGACAAATAAATGAAAATAATGCTATTTGGATTTAACAGTTTCAAAGCAAGAGACCCTGAAAAGACTTGGGAATGCAGAAGAAAATAAGCTATTTAGACAGGGCTTAACTTGGAAAATGATGCTGGATTTATTATTAGAATCCAAAGACAGTTTCAGACATCTTTTATCTTTACTGATAACCTTCTCAAAGGCAAATTTAGAGTCCTTCACTCTGCAACTTTTCATATTACATTGAATCCTAGGCCTTGCTTCTCACTCTTGGACTCAACAACATATTAAAATGCATGCATTCTTTTATTTTATTTTATTTTGTTATCATTATTGTTTTGACTTTTTTTTGTTGGCCTTGCCATGTGGCATGCGGGATCTTAGTTCCCCAGCCAGGGATCAAACCTGTGCCCTGTGCAGTGGAAGCTCATAGTCCAAACCACTGGACCACCAGCGAATTCCCCATGCATTCTTTTAAATGGACAAAAATTAAATTTTAAAAAGAACTTAATATACACTAAACATCAATGTTAACAAAATGCCCAACACCTCTCTAAAGAACTCAAGGAATTCCAGAAAGTTCTTTTCCTCAAAGGTTTTATTTCTTTTAACTACATTATTCTGAATTATTCTGAGTTAAGGATTAAAGTGCATGTCCTTTCAGAGAGACCTGATGTTGTTACAACAAAGTTCACCTGTGTATTACATTTCTACTCTTTTCTATAAAAACATATGACAAGAGATGGGATAATGAGTCTGAGATTCCATTTCATTTCAAGTTCTAGTACATATTTTGTTCTAACCTTGAGCACCCTTAAAAATGTCCCTCCTCAAAAACAAAACAAAAAAAGGCACAGTAAACTCCTTGCTCATAACTGAAATTCTCAAATGAATAATGCTATCTCTATGACTCCAAGCAGTGAGAATTAAATGAGATAGTACATGTGAAAACACTCTAAAGAACTATAAAACTTCCTTTCCTCAAGTTTTTTCACTAAGACCCAGCACTTTAAATTATCAACTTTTAGAAAAAAGAAAGCACAACATATAAGTTGATATAACTCAAGATAAAGCAAACTGAAAGCCCAATTCCCCATCCCCTGACCTAAAGACAACATAGGCATTAGCAGTAGGTTGATCTCCTTAATACATAGATACATAAAACACATATATACAAACATATATACACACATAAAATATTCTAAAATTAATTAAAAGATGTGAGCATTTCAAATAATTTTCATAGAAACAATTCCCACTGCTAGGAAAAAAGACCAAATGCTAACAAAGTAATTGTTGCTGCCACTAAAAGAATGAACGGTAGACTTTGGGTTTCACAGAACAATAAAATTCCAAAAACATTCTGCAGACTGGCATACAGTAGCTTTATATTTTGTCAAACAAAGGTATTTAAGAGGAAAAAAAAACTAGCACAATTAACACCATTTTACCACTTTACCATTTAATTCCTTAAGTTAAATAACCTGTTTTAATAAAAAGCTCAGTACATTGTCCATGTTTTTCTAAACCCACAAAAATGTCTCAGAACAGCACTGGGAATCACTTACCTAGACTATACTTAACTGAAGGACAACCACTGCCCCCTCCACATCACCATTTCTTATCCACATTCCCTGCTGCTACTTCTTTTTGTCCTCCACCCTTTCTCTGTCAACAAGGCAGTCACCTATCCCGGACTCAACACTTCAGAAACCAAGGTCAAGGCAGACTTGGCTTGAGGGACACAATGTCCACAGATGGAGGGCAAATTTCCAATGGCAAGGACATCCTTAATTTTCCTGCCCTAATTGGCTGGGTTAAACCATTGCCAAAAGTAAAGATTTTTCTCTTTGAAATACAAATGTAGATAAGGATAAGGAGGAAAGATAAAGTGAGTGCAGATAAAAACATAATGAAACCACCTACTTATTTTGATATCCTTGTTCAGAAAGTGGTAATTAAAGTAATACTACACAGAATTTTCATGTAACAAAAAATAAGCTAGCAGCAGCAGAAACACATTTTCTTTATCTCTTTTAAGAAAACCCTAAAATATCAGAATAACTTTTTACAATTATAAGTTATAAAAGGTGACAAATTTTTTTAATGTTTTCTTTACCGTGAAATTCTTTCAATTTTTGCGTGGTCTTAAAGAGATAGTGGGAAGGGATGCCACAATTAGGAACTAACTACCAATTCTCAAATTAGCACTAGTAGTCTAAGTCCTCCATGTGTTTTTCATTTACATTCATGAGGGCAGAGTTTCTCCTGCTTTAGATTTTTTAAATGCTCCTTTAAAATGTAAAAGATTCTCAATATCTAAGCCCATAAGTATGATCATAGATCAAAACATTAAGTGACTTAGGCTTACTTCTAATTAAATATAAAAGGAAAATGATATCTTCTGGTTTGGAAATATGAATGCTTACACTTCTCTTGAGCATCATACAGAAAGAGTTGTTGCATAATTTTCTGAAGCCGGAAACAAGATCAGTATATACTATTTTACTAAGTTTCAGTTACTGTACGTTCCTCAGAAAAGGACCATTACACAGGAGGAATCCCACTTCACGTTCTCTTCTGCACTTCCCCACCCCCGGTCCCCACAGATGATTTAGATTACAAGTGAACTTAATCACTCAAGTCACCTTGAGCTAAGTATTCTTCACTATGAAAACCCTGACTTTCCTTGAATCTAACTCCCATAGTTTTATTTATTTTGAAAATGCTTTCAAAATAGTGCTAGGACTTACATGAAAAGATAGTCATAAAATATAATATTCCCATTTTGCTTTCAAATTTAGTCTCAATGATCAAAAACAAACACAATAGTTTTATAACATATTTCCTATTTATTTGTCTTCATTTAACCAACTCTGGTAGTCGGGGTGGGGGGGTTGTTTATGTTTGTTTTCCTTCTTCTTTCCTTCCTTCCTTCCTTCCTTCCTTTCAACTTAGTTGAACTACATACCATCCTGTAATGGATATTTCTGGTGAAAATGTGAATCAGGACATTATTGTGAAGTTTCCTTCCCTCAGAGAGAAAACATGCTACAGGTACAAAGTCAAACAACAATATATTAACAAATTCACATAACTGTCCCTAAATGTTACATAACTTTTCAAACTTTGCATGATCCAAGAGGAAAATGGATACTGAAGAGCATCCTGGAACAGCTGACTCCGTCTGTTACACATAATCTCACCCCAGTGATGAAGGGAACTTCCCTTCTCTTCCCCTCCACTAGTGAATAATTCCCTCCTTTCCACTGCTGCTCAGATCTCATGACTATTCCTTCTTTCATTTAACAAGTATGTGCCAGGCTTTGTTCTAAGAAACAATGGAGAGCTGGAGCAGTGATGGTCCCTGCCCGATGGAGCTTACGCTGGGTGGAGGGAACATGCTCTTTACCCAGCCTTGATCCTTCCAATACCAACAGGAGCTGGAGCCATGCTCTTATGCAGGTCCACTGCTACCAACTGAAGGTTCAGGGCAAAAGTACAAATGGAGGCTCACCTCCTCCCATATGTCTAAATACTGAAAGGCTATAAATTAACCTAACAAATATATTCTATTCTCCTACCTTGACTCTCAAAATGACTTGAAAGGCCAGGTCTGAATGGAGAATTCTAACCGGAATGTGACTTGCCAAAGGGGCCAGGTACCCTTCTCTTTCTACCCCCAGCTCTGTCCAAGACAAAGGGCCTCATTCGTGCATACTTGTGGACACGGAGCCAGCTCCTCAAGCCCTATTCACACCTTCTATAAAAAACTGCCTTCTAGACACCCCTTGGGCCTAAGGGTGTGCACACTGGCTTCCCTGTCTATCCTTAATAGGAACTCCCATGAAGAGGCCAAGAAGGCCCTAGAAGCAGGCTTGGGGCTTTGGGGCAGGGAAATCCAGTACCCAGAGTGCCTAGAGGGTGTTTCAGAAGGCAGGGCGAATCTAGGCACAGGCTCCAGGTGGATGCGTTGCTTGACCCTGTGGACTCCTAGACCCGCGGGGAGGGAGGGCCTCTTGTCCAGTTCTAAGGGCACAAGTGTACCCTTGAGGTACAGAGGCAGGAGATTAGATTGTTCAGTGTCAGTCTTCAGTATCGTTTAAGAGCAGCAAGAGAGAAAGGGGAACAGAGGAGTCAGGGGCCAGGGAAAAAACCTACTATCCTGATGCCACCAAGTGATCCCACCACTCCCCACTATCGCGTTCCTCCACCCAGACGGCCAAGAGCAGTAGAAGGACGGGGAAGGGGAAAGGAGAGGGCCAGTACTCTGCTACTGCAGAAGGGTGTCTCCCAGTAACAGCAGAGTTCAGGGCACAGCCCAGAAGAATTGGGTGGGGAAAAAGGAAACAAGAAGGTAGCTGAACTGGAACTGATATTTACCAAGCCTCTGCTCAAGGCCAGTTCCGCCCTCTCACAGGGACAGAAACACAAACACAAAAATTTACACCATAAGCAGTGTCTAATATGTTGTTTATTAAATTATACCCAAAAACTTAATTAAAGTACTTTTCCCACCACAGGCTTTGCTCTGCTCTTCATGAGTCTTCCACAGCAGAGCCAACCCAATGACTCCTGCTGTCAAATCAACCCCAGGTGCTTCTAATCTGGGAGTAGCCCATGCTTGCTTGATTCAAAAATGGCAGAGGCCATGCAATGCCTGGAGAAGCAGTGGTGCCTGGACTCTGGTACAGCCAACCCCCAATCACAGAGATGCAGTCCATACTCTCCTGGGCTCACCTCCTGAATGCTTCTACCTGACTAATTCTCCACTCAGTCCCTCCAAGCCAGAGACACCTGGTAGCAAGGCTGTCTCATATGATCATCACAGCAGTTATCTCTCCTTCCTCTTCCTCTGTCTACCCACCAGGCAAATGGCATGGGCTTCAGGGGGATGCTTACAGATCCATGCCAGCCCACGGGTACACAAACCTCTACATCATGTTACTTTCTGTTTTATGTTACCCTTCCATCTAGAGCACAATTCTCCCCTTCTTCCTCCACAGCAGCCCTCACCCTCATAAGAATTCAAGTTCACTCCCTTTTTCCCTGACATATCTCTTCTACTTGACTTGAATTATTTGTTTATTTGTGAGTTCTTTGGGATGGAGTGTATGATCAAACCTTATGTATCAGGCACTCAAATACTGGAGAAGGAGGTTCTGAACATGCCTTCTACATTTAGGAACCATGCTTCCTACACATATTTTCTCACTTACTCTTCACAAAATTTCACAACCATTATTACTCTCCACAGTTTTACCCACTGAAGTCAGAGAGATTAAGCAAGTTGCTCAAGATGACAAAGCTAGAATAAGTGTGAAGAACACAGCAGAGTTCTACCTGTGCCTGTGAAAGTCCAGTTACTCTGGGGTTACTGTGTTAGTTTCCTGCCTGATGCGCATGCGCGGCTGCTGACTTACGTATGGGTGTTGGGCTACATTGTGCCTTAAGTAGCCTGTTAAAGGTTGATCCACAATAACAAGAATAAAATATTATATTAACAAGATTTTATAGTTTAAAAAGAACTTTTAAAATAATTTTTAAACATTGGGATAGCAGAAAGAAAAAGGATAAAACAGCAATTAATGAAAGAAAAAACAAAGAAATTAACTTGATTAATAAAGCAAAAGATGATACTTTTAAAAGACCAATAGAGCACACAAATCACAGGTTAGCCTGATTTTTAAAAAGAAGAAAAACAGAAAAAAGCAACACTAAAAATGAGAAAGAGGACACAACTGCTAATTCAGTATTTACAGAATACTTCAGATTTACACCAATAAATTTGAAACTCTAACCAAGTGGATAATTTTCTAAGAAAATATAAATATACTAATCATTCAACAAACATTTACGGAGGACCTTTCTATATGCCAAGCACGAGGTCTATCACAGTCAACAAAACAGATGAAGTCTCTCCCACTGTAGAGCTTCCCTGGGACAGAGGGAGCAGGGATGTTGAGGGACAGAGAGAAATAACCATGTAGCATGTCATGTGGTGATAAGTACCACAAAGAAAAATAAAGATGGTTAGTGGGGAGATACAAGGAAAGGGGTTCATCTTTTAATGAAGTGGTCAAGGAAGGACAGAGGCAAAAGGGAAAAAAGCTGGAACGACCTGACTTATTCAAGTTCTGTGAGAGAACAAAGAGGTAACATGATCTGATGTCACTTTAAAAGAAGCAGAGTGAAGTAAGTCAGAAAGAGAAAAACAAATATCGTATGCTAACACATATATATGGAACCTAAGAAAAAAAAAAAAAAAAGGTCATGCAGAACCTAGGGGTAAGACGGGAATAAAGACACAGACCTACTAGAGAATGGACTTGAGGATATGGGGAGGGGAAGGGTTAGCTGTGACAAAGTGAGAGAGTGGCATGGACATATGTACACTACCAAACATAGAATAGATAGCTAGTGGGAAGCAGCCGCATAGCACAGGGAGATCAGCTCGGTGCTCTGTGACCACCTAGAGGGGTGGGATAGAGAGGGTGGGAGGGAGGGAGATGCAAGAGGGAAGAGATACAGGAACATATGTATGTGTATAACTGATTCACTTTGTTATAAAGCAGAAACTAACACACCATTGTAAAGCAATTATACTCCAATAAAGATATTAAAAAAAACAAAAAAGAAGAAGTATTCTAGGTCAAGAAGGACCTGGAAGAGGTGAAAATACTGCACAGACCAATAACTCTGGGAAGCATTAGAAAAGTCATTAAAAAAAAACACTACTTCTAAAAAAAGGGACACCCAGATGGCTTTATAGGTGAACTCCAACAAGCCTTTGAAGAACTGATAACCCCTATATGGAAAGCTTCTGAACATTTAAGAGGCTCACAGAACCTGCAAACCAAAGCCAACAAGGATACATATAGAGCTTTCCTCCCCACTCACACACACGCACACACACGCATACATACACATACATACACACACACTACTTTATAGGCCAATGTTTCCCAAACCTCAATCACTCCAGTACCATCTTCACAATTTTTAACAGATCCAGATACCACCTATAGTACATTTAAATATTATTTAATGTGCATTTAAACTGATTGGCTACTCTAAAAGATAAATTTCTACCACTATCATAAATAGAAAATCAGTATCCTCTGTCAAAATTAATTAAAGTAATTGTATGCCTATTACAATTTTTAAAATATTCACCTGCACACTACCAAAGAGTAGGTCACATTCCGTCAGTACCTGGTGCTGGCAAAGGGACCATATTTTGAGAAACACTGCTATAGGCCAAACTCTCTTATGACTCTTGGTATAAAACATTTTAAATATAATATTAGAAAATCTAATACAGAAATGGTCCTAAAGAACAATCATGATCAATAAGTTTTATTCCAGAAATAAAACAATGGCTCAACACTGGGAAATCTATTTAGGTGTGCATACACTAAATATATGTACGTATATACACACAGAGAGACATGCGTGGATAGACTACAAAGCACATTCAAAACCACTGCCTATCTCTCTTGAAATAAGTCATACCCAACTTAGAGAGAAAAACAGGCTAAGGGGTGTTATATAATCTGACCAAGCTCAGCTCATATATTTAGAGCAGTGGTTTTCAACCAGGGATGATTTTTCCCTCCGGAGAACATCTGGCGATGTCTGGGAACATTTTTGATTGTTGTGACTGGGGGGGACTGATACTGACATCCAGTGGGTGAGGCCAGGGATGCTGTTAAACCTTCAACAATGAACACACAGGACAACCCCCAGGACAAATAATTAACCAGCCCAAAATGTCAACAGTGGTGAGGTTGAGAAACCCTGACTTCATCTAACTCCAAAATCTGACTGCAGGTCCAGGACTCTTTCCACTGCATTTCTATCACTGAATTAAAACATTATTTCTATGGAAGAATACATTTTGAATTCTAAATAACCAACTCTAAAACTTACCTAAACATGATACATAACTGAGGAGTCACAGTTAAGAGAAAGAACAGCTCACTCCACACGGAGTCTTCTTCCCCCAGTGGAACTACAAGTGAGAAAAGTTAACGCATTCTTTCCACCACCAGGGCAGGGTCAGATGGTTTAAGAGCAGTCAACCAAAATGTTTGTCCAGCTACTTTTCTCCTGTGCCATTAACATTCCTCTTTGACTCCAACATGCTCTGCAAACCTGGGTCCATCATTTTAAACTGTCCTGGGAGATTTTATAATAGGCTAGTGCTGTTTAAATACTGTTTGCTTACACCATTTATACAATTTATGTATTACGGAGAAAAAAAATGGACTACTTTAAACAAGAAAGTATTTTTATCCCTCTGCAACTGTCTCTGAAAGAGTACTGCTTTCTGAAAAATGGAAGGAGACATAAACATATTACTTTACTTTTCTTCTGTTAAATCTCCTGACCTGCTTTTTCTAACCTGCTTTCAATTCTTTTACTACAAGGGCAGAGGGGAGAAAAGAACAGTTAATAAGCCACCTGTGTCAAATAGAGAAGCTTGCATCCACCAGTCTCTCGGGATATTCAGGACAAACAAGCTAAATATTTCCACCCTTCCCTGTGGTGCAGCTAAAATACAAACTATAAAACAAAACCAGTAAACATTTTCTGCAAGATCACAACTGAATGGACTGCAAAAGAAAGCTACTGGGGCTCCGCTGGTGGCGCAGTGGTTGAGAGTCCGCCTGCCGATGCAGGGGACACGGGTTCGTGCCCCGGTCTGGGAAGATCCCACGTACCGCAGAACGGCTGGGCCCGTGAGCCATGGCCGCTGAGCCTGCGCGTCCGGAGCCCGTGCTCCGCAATGGGAGAGGCCACAACAGTGAGAGGCCCATGTACCAAAAAAAAAAAAAAAGAAATGCTACTGGATTCTCACTGCAGCTGATGAGCTTGAAGTATTTGACTTTCAAAATTCATGGATTATAAAAAGCATCAATATGTGTGCAGGGTTATGTGTAGGTTGAGTAGGTGGGGGTATAATAAGAAAGAACAGTATTTTGGTTCTTTAGCAGATTTAATTCCTTCACCCCAGCCTCCCACTGGTATTGCTGAGGATATGCAAATTACCCCAGAATGCACTTCTCCAGCTTTCCTCCTTCTTCCTCTTTGCCCTCCATCCCCCTCATCCCCCAAAGACATCTTATCACGGAATGAGCACTCTTGTTTCTTTCATTTCTCCTCCATTTTCTCCACCCCTGAAGAGAACCCCGTGATTTCCGAAAGGATTTCTTTTTACGAATATTTTCGTCTTGAGGTTTCAAATAACCACAATTATTACTCTGTATAAAAAAAATTTCTACCAAAAGCAGGACAAAAAGTAAATTATTAAATGTTTAAATAAGCTTCTGGTGCGAATGTAGAAAAATTTTAAGGGTTTAATAGAATCGTAATATTTTCTTTAGAAAGATTCCCTTTGTTATACTTCATAATATTTAAAACAAACAAACCAACAAACCTTCCAGCCATCAACACTAAAGACGTTCAAAGATTTTTTTAAGTGGGACTTTAGTAGTATTTTCCACAAATATGGGGATTGTTTTGGTTTTTTTTTTTTTTTTTTGCTTAGGCATCTATTTTTTTAATGCTATGATCAAAAACCCCAAAGAGTTTATGGACAAGCGGTTCTAGTTATTACGTAGCACTGAAGTTTTAATTAGTATGAAACTAATTTCATGGTGACTTATTTTTCCCCTCAGAACTGTAATCACAAGCAATTAGTAGTAAGGACTTCTCCCCTCTGGTAAATCTCCAAAAATCAGACTTTGCAATCTGTGATAATACAGGTACAATAAATAAATTACTTTTAGAATTTTAAAGTACTACATTCCCAAATGTGAAACCACAAGCACCAGAATTGTCATTAATAAATTTATCAAAACATCAATCAATATTTCCATTCATTTTCTGAGATAATTCAAATAGAAATGGGCTTTAAATCAGGACTGACTGCCACACTGCAGAGGTGCAAATTAATTCCACAACCCACCTTCAAGCCTACTGTGCCAATACCATCGTTTCATTCATCCAACAAATATGTGAGTGCCTGATGTATGCCACACACAATAGCAGGGGTTGAGAGTTCAGTGATGAACAAGCAGGGAGGGCCCATCACACAGCTTACAACTTGGTATTAAATAAGTAAGCACATAAATAAGTATATGATTACAAAGTATGATAGGTGTGATTAAAGGAACAAACAGGCCTGAACGAGGAAGACAAAGTATTGTAAGGTTAGCATTGTAAGGTCAGCACTGCATGTGAAAACTGTGTAATTCAAAGGAGAAAGCTGTAAGAGGCGAGCAGGGGATGATGCATGAAGGTTTCTAGAAAGGCCAGTAGGAGAGTAGGGACAGAGGAGGGTGCAAGGTGGGGTAAAGAGAACAGCAACTATTCCGAGCAGGCCCTGAGAATCAGGGTAACAGGAGTTGTGACATCACTAGTAGGGCAATCTGACAGATTCTCTTTCAGTAGGTGTACTTCACCACAGCCTGCTCACTGGACATTCTGTGATCCAAGAGGGATTTTGACGCATTACTCCGTACCAAGGGTCACAAACTCCAATGCCCCTGGGGGCCAGGCAGGTAAGGAAAATTAACAAAGCCAGCTATAAACACACCCCGTGTGAAAGATGGGGACTATGGGGACACAGGTGGGGACCTGGAAAACAGGCAGGGAGCAATTAATTGCCACTTTTATCCATGGGGCCAAACATTATAGAGTTTTTTTAAGAGATGCTAGAAATCTGGACTTTTTTCATGTGACATATTCCAATTTGGGGCCAAATAAAGCAAGTTTGAGGGCCACCATTTTGCAACCTTCCTGCAACATTTTACATCACTTACTTTGGATACAAAAGACTTTCCCTAAATCTTCAACTAGTTTTACTTTTAAATCTACCACTAACACAATATCTCTGACCAAGAAAAAAAAACCAAAACCTATAACACAATCCATTCCTCTATTATTGGCCTTTTTTTTTTTTAATTGAGGTATAATTGACATATAACATTATATTAGTTTCAGGTGTACAACATAATGATTCAAGATTTGTGTATACTGAAAAATGATCACAGTAAGTCTACTTAACATCCATCACCATACACAGTTACACTTTTTTTTCTTGTGATGAGAACTTTTCAGGTCTACTCTCTTAGCAACTTCCAAACACACTACAGCATTATTAACTAGAGTCACCATGCTGTACATTATATCCCCAGGACTTATTTTACAACTGTAACCTTTTGTTCCCTTTCACCCATTTTACCTTTATTCTTTAAACCTAAACAATCCATAAATATATACATATATATATATATTTTTTTTTTTTTGGTACACGGGGCCTCTCACTGTTGTGGCCTCTCCCGTTGCAGAGCACAGGCTCCGGACGCGCAGGCTCAGCGGCCATGGCTTACGGGCCCAGCCGCTCCGCGGCATGTGGGATCCTCCCGGACCGGGGCACAAACCCATGTCCCCTGCATCGGCAGGTGGACTCTCAACCACTGCGCCACCAGGGAAGCCCCATAAATATTTTAAGCATAGATAACATTGAAGATATAATAGCACATTCCATAATATTCTATACTTTACATGTAAAGTTTGCTATCTTTAAATGTAAATCTACCACAATGGTTGTTGTTGTTTTACCTGTTATACAATACACCTAAAGAGTATTCAATAAGCACTTTCAGGGCTTCCCTGGTGGTGCAGTGGTTGAGAGTCCGCCTGCCTAAAAAAAAAAAAAAAAAAAGCACTTTCAGCACCATGCTAAATCCTCATCCTCAGAGAGATTTTAATATTGTTGGTGAGAAAACAGTCATAAAAACAAATAGAAAACAATGAAAAATCAGTATATAATTAAATCTAATTGTACAGAACAAATGAACATAGTAAGAAGTCACCAAAAAAATAAATCATACATAGAGAGACAGAGTAAGTAAAAAGGATCATCTGCACTGGTGCTACTCAAAGAATGGTCCGCAGATCTGTGCCCATTGGCCAATGGTTTGCTACTGGTCCGTGAAATAAGTACAGAAATGGAAAGTCAAGCAGCTAGAAACTTTTCTAGCATTTTGACACTGCTCTGACATCCAAGCTTGTACTCAGGGACTTTGTTCATTGAACAAGTCATAGGCCAGTTAGGGTGCTATCAAACTCACGGGGTGGGACATGTGTGGCACAAGCTGCATGCCAGGAATGTACATTAAGTCCATGTCACAACATATAACACTTTCACATTCATTGTCAACTATAACCCAACAGTGTATAAAACCCAGAAATCATTTCTTTCTTCAAGAAGCAAGTTATTTACTACAAAATTGTTGAAACTGGTTACTGATAAAGGATGGAAGATTAATTTGAAAATAATAGCATTACTTGTTTCACTTTGAGTTTTTTTTATTTTAAAACTTTGGGACAAACTGAGAGAGTGGCATGGACATATATACACTACCAAATATAAAATAGATAGCTAGTGGGAAGCAGTCGCATAGCACAGGGAGATCAGCTCAGTGCTCTCTGACCTCCTAGAGGGGTGGAAAAGGGAGGGTGGGAGGGAGATGCAAGAGGGAGGAGATATGGAGATATATGTATATGTATAGCTGATTCACTTTGTTTTAGAGCAGAAACTAATACACCATTGTAAAGCATTTATACTCCAATAAAGATGTTTAAAAAAACAAAAACTTCTCCATGCTTTTAGTTTTTATTTTCATTTTATTTATTTGTTGGTTTTTGGCCACACTGCGTGGCATGCAGGATCTTAGTTCCCTGACCAGGAATCGGACGCACATGCCTTACAGTGGAAGTGCAGAGTCTTAACCACTGGACCACCAGGGAAGTTCCTGCTTCACTTTGTATAAAAGTATTAAATGAATATCCTGACTTTGCTAAGATTGCTTTAAAAATCTATTCTTCCCTTCCTGTCAACACGGACTCTGCAAGAATTGTTTGTCTACTATGAGTGTTATCAAATCAAAGCCTGAAACATTTTAGGTAGACATTATGCCTTGTGAGTAGCAAGTCATCAGCCCTATAATTTCTGCAATTTCTTCTTTTTTCCTATGTTATGTTTGCTATTGTTTATTGGAATGTCATTTTTTTGGTTGAATCTAATAATAAAAACTTCGGGCTTATATTTTATATGTATGGTTTCTGTTTTATTTTTCTAGTAACTCACAGTATCAGCCCATAATGTATTGAAAATTAAAATTTTAAAAAAGAAAAACTGGCCCTTCTCCAAAGATAATTTGAAAAATACTGATCTAGCCTCAGACTGCTAGAAAACAAGCCAGAGTTATGCAAACATAGCTTTCCCAAGGGCTATCTTTTCCAAATTTCAGGATGTGCTGCTTGGTAATAGGCTAGGCATTAAGTCACATTGAATCAGAGAGTAAGAAAATTTCTGCAAGCTGACCTTTTTGGAAAAGGTCTGGGTCTTTTAATCGGTTAAGGTAGGTACAAGCTATATATCCCACTCCTCACAAGCTTGCTGCTGGGGAGTATGTTAAGTCATAGACTAAATTCAGCCAAAGGTACACTTACTGTTAAGCAGGCATCAAACCTGTTTTGTAACTGAAGGACGTCCCACTTTCTTCCTCTGGTACTTCCTCTGGTACTTAGACAAGAGACACTCAGAAAAACACCAGGGTGTCTTGATGGCAGGACAAGCCACTGTCCCGGGACCCTGCCCCAGTAGTGACTCCCGGGCTTCCCACAGCTCATTCATACAAATGGCATCCATTTCATGGATGAAAAATTATTCCTAACATCCCTTAAGGTAATGAAATCCTCTGGTATAGATTTCTATAACAATACTGGAAGTTCTAAATATCCAGCACTGAGGTGTTCATTCCTTATGAGGGTACCTGAAATAATAGCCTCTAAGAAGAAAATTAGGCAGGGATCACGGCATTTATTCTGAGGCACTTTTGGACTAAATTGACACACATACAATACAAGGATTTTATTCCAGTAATTCTACTGAAATAAAGTCTCTCTTTGATGATAGGGTGCTGTGAATAAATCTTCAACACTTGCTAACCTCCCATTTTAACAGAACAGAAATTTGGCTTTGGCAAGTATCAGTATCAGACTAAAAGTTAATTACATTGTTTTGTGCACTTTTGGACTAAATTGACACACATACAATACAAGGATTTTATTCCAGTAATTCTACTGAAATAAAGTCTCTCTTTGATGATAGGGTGCTGTGAATAAATCTTCAACACTTGCTAACCTCCCATTTTAACAGAACAGAAATTTGGCTTAGAGCCTTTGGCAAGTATCAGTATCAGACTAAAAGTTAATTACATGGTTTTTTTTCACTGTAATGACTACTAGTTACCTTCTCTTGATCATGTAATAATGATATATGAGCTACCTTTTAAAATAAATTTCCTTAAGTTAAATTAAAAGTGAGTAAATAGAAAATACCAGGTAATCAATAGTAGAGGCACATATGGTGAAAATCTGTGAAAACTGTTCCGTCCTAAGTTATGGACACGCCCAAGCACCCCCAATCCCACTTCCCCACACTTTTAGGATACAGCAGCTCACCAGTGACTGGGGAGGGAAACCATTGCTTAAAAGGTCTGGAGCTCATTAATTTCCCAAAATTCTACATCAAGCATCACTCAGGCAAATCCCATGGGGTAATCCATCCTTATTGCAACCCTTTTTCCTTCAACACCCCACAGAGAACGTATGGCTTACAATTCGGCCTCTCTAACATTTGTGTTAATCAAATTGTAGCAATATAAAATAGGCAGGGGAGGAAGAGAGTTTTTATACACAACTGGGATAAGATGAAGAAAGACAGAAATGCACTGCACTAACATAGCTATGGAACTGTGGACTGTTTTTTGTTTGTTTTCTTCTCCTCCTGTCTTTATCTATTTTTCCAAATTTTCTATAATGTTGTTATAGGTCTCTTACAAACCAAAAATGTGTTAAGAAAAAGTAAAATATAATGAAAAAAATATGCAGAGGCATCTGAGCCTAATGTGATGGGAAATGGGACACAAAACCAAATTTATAAGACCCACATGGTGATAGGTCACTTTACAAAAGGCTTCTGCGTATCATCTCAGAGAACTCCCTTAGCGAGTTCCCATTCAGAGGCTCGGTAGGATCCTTAACTCCTCTGTGCCACGCATTCGCAGTAATGACGTTTACTGTGCATTCCACTGCACATCAAAATGTTTATTAGCAAGTAGGTACAAAAGAATCCTACTCTGAATGCCAGTACTCCGGCAGGCCAGTAATGCCAATAATGTCAAACCCAGCCTTAGCTTGGTGCCTGCTGCCTTCTTGTCCACCTGGTTGTCCTCTCTGTATCTCTGCCTCTCCCAGGCAGGCCTCTCCGGCTCCTTACCAGTCTCCCCACCATGCCTGTCCCACAGTGTCATATGGCATATGTCTCCACTACAGCGCCTTGAGAACCAGGACATGTCATTTCTCTGTGTCCCTAGCGCCATGCCCAGATCTTACGCCCACAGAGGGAGCCCAACAGATGTCTGCCTTGGTACTGGAACTGATTCAATTTACAACCAAGAAAAAGAAACAGAAAACATATTTAATATTAATAATAGCTACCACTGACATAGGTGCTTTACATACCTCATCTCAGTTAACGTAGCCTTCAGCCCTCTGAGGTAGTTATCATTATCCCTGTGTGACAGGTGAGGAAACAAGGTGGGGAGAGGCTACGTAGCACATCCCTGTCCAATCTCAAACCCTTAGAAGGTGGTGGAGTCAGGATCGAAACTCCCGCCTCATGTGAAACTGACTTCCCTCTGCCACCCAGTTTCACTTTCCCAGGTTCACCAGTACAGCAGAACCGCTGTCAACAATCTCTCCCACAGCAACACATCAGTAACTCAACAACTGTTCCCCCAAAAAAGATCAATATAAACAAAATAAACAGAAAAGAGCAATGGCAGCTTGCCTCAGCTGTGACATCAGCACCTTAATCGGTATGTGTTCTGAGGAACATTTGCACACTTTCTTATTTCTTGAAAACACATAAGTGTAAAGTCCCATAATAAACTTTGCTTAAACAAAAGTAATAATTTATGCTAAGAAGCATTTTGTCTCATTGCTTCTAATTTTTTGAGATCAGTCCAGTCCACTCCTGATGGCAAAAAGGCAAAAGCTTCCCTGAAACACTTAGAGAAAGATGGATGCAGATTCAGACTGCACGTATTTCTGACATTTTCCTTGTTTCTAGGGGTCACAGGGGTAATTAGAGTTAAGAGAAAATTTAAAGTTTAAGCCAAGAAAATCAGAATGATGAGAACTATGTGAATTCGGCATAGTTACTTTTTTATGCTTATCTATGTTTTCTATACGTCTTACAAGTGAACGAAAGTACTACTTTTTACAATTAGGGTAGAAAATGTTATAATTTTTAAAAAGAACTAAAGATTTCCTCTCACCGATAATCTACAGCACATATTAACCTAAACTGAACTTGAACATAAGCTTAGTGTTATATTACCTGGAATTTACCTTAAAATACTACAGCAGAGCAATATGAAATGTATGCATGCATTAGTTTTAATCTCCATCCTAATTGGGACTGTACACTCCAAAGGCAGTCAACTGACAGTGACTCAAAAGAACCACTCTACCTTTCTCTCCAATCAACACTGGTGGTTTTGATCATAGGTCTTATAGATGTTAGAGACAAGTTTTCACTGGTCAAATTTCAGTGACGTTGAAGATGTGGGAACTGATCTCTTCCATGAACCTGGTACAAAAATCTAATGATTAAATGCAATGTGGTATTCTGGATTGGATTTTAGATTTGAAAAAGAATATCAGTGGGGAAAAGTCTGGGGTTTAGTTAACATTAAAGTGCCAGTGTTTACTTCTCAGTTTTGACAGATAGACCATGGCAGTGTGGAAGGTTAACAAAAGGGGAAATTGGAAAAGAGGAATAGGGAAACTCCGTATTATCTCTGCAATTTTCCTGTAAATGTCAAATTATTACCCTAAAATAAAAATCTATAAGCATGCAGACCATGACATTAAGAATAGCACCTTAGGTCTGATTCTTCAAAGCCCTCTGGGTAGTCTCCATTCCAATGGATTCCTGTCCACCCAACACTAGGTAGCTAACAAAGTGTTCCTGCTATAACATTGTTGCAGCTGCCCCAGGAAAACCTATCATGCAATGTACAACTAAAAAGCACCGAAAAGGACACATCGCTGGGAATTCATAGAGCTTACAGAACAGGTTGTATGAGTCTTTTGTACCTTCTTGCTAATCAACATTTTTATGTGCAATGAAATGAAGTCCGAAGCTTGCTTTCATTATTACCCAGTAAGAAAGCTACTCCTAAGTACTGGAGGTTAGTGATGTTTACCAAAACAAATAAGCCTAATACTTGTGCATAACCAGAATGGCTTAGATTGGTTTGTAATGCAATACTCAAAACAGTTTTTCAACTGTAGCTTTTAATGGTGGATGTGCATTAATGTCCCATGAGTAAGCAAAATAGAGACAAGGAGACAAGGCAGGTCTGAGGGAATCCAATCAGCTCTCACAGGAGGAAATACATGAGTAATTCACCAGAAATAAGAAAAAATTATGAGGTCAGAAAAAAATACACTGTGAACAGCAGAAAGCTAGCTGAAACATAGAACCGTGTGGTTTTAGGATCTACAGAAGCGAGTATGCAAACAAAGCACGTTTCCCATCCATTCCTTAACATCGCTCATATCCCTGCCAAAACCCAGTGGCTGTGGAGCATATATGAACACACCGGAAAGGGTAAGGTCAAGGAGAAAAGCACGATTTCATTTCGCATTCCCAACAATCTAATGTAAGTAGATACTATCATTCCATTTTACATGTGAAGACTCGACCTCCTCTTGTAGGTAAAGTATTAACTGGCCCAAGTCGTGGGCCCAGAATGAGACCCAAGCCTGTCACTTCTAAGCAGTTTCCCCAATCCTGCAGTCTCCCTTTTACGTCACCACTACTGTGAAAAGTGAGCACCAAAAAAGAAAAACCTACCATTAGTGGCCAACTCACAACTGCTTGTATGTAGAAAACATCTAACAGAGATAATTATAAAATATTCTCTTCACAATAATGTTTCAGAAACTTATATATGAATATTAGTAAATCATTTTAACCCAGGCACCATCCACAACATGAAGCTGTACCTGCCAAACTTGGAAGCTCACAGTAAGGGTTTGAGGCAATGCTAAAAGCACTGCAAATGCCAGGAAAACCTTCTCAGAGTATCAAAGTTTACCTAATGTGGAATAATTTAAAACAGTATTTTTATGTTAAAACAAGAGATACGTATAAAATAGAATGCTACATCTGCACGAATATTATAAACAACGCATTTCAGAGAAACTTCAAACTTGCAGCACAACACTTTGAACTGTACGTCAAGCCCCTGGGGGGGTTACAGTTCTCCTAGAAGTATTTAAGTGAAAATTTTTAAGAAACATTAAATGATTTTTATGTCCTGGTTAAAATTTCACAAGCAGTCATGTAAATTAATGCCTAAAGAAAGCTCATGGACATGAAGACTCTCAGGCTTCCATTTTTTAGTATTTCAACATTTAAAAAATATAAAGATTCCTTAAATTTTTGTTTACAGAGATCATAAAGGTTGAGTGAGTTACTTTCCTCAAAGCTTCATTTTCCTCTTCTAGAAAATGAGTCCCCACAAGCAAGGGCTCAGTAGATGTTGATGATGAAAGTGACGGTGATTGTATTGATGATGGTATCTTTGATTAATGTTCACCTACATCTCCAGGAGATCATTTAAGCCATTACTTAATATGCCAAATTCTTCCCTCAATAAATATGACATAGACTTTTAAATAAATATCTTTAAATTATCCAATGCATTACCAAGCAATTAAATATTAAGGTAACATTGGTGCCTACAAGACTGGAAATTGACTAATTAATAGAAAACAAAGTCAAATGTAATTTTTTAAATTACATAAAAGCAACTACCACCATCCTGTCCTCTATATGGGAGGTAGAACACACTCAGCCTCCCCCATTTAAAAACAATTTGTTGCCTGAAGCAACCAAAAGCTAATAGATTTCCAAAGTCAGTGCTGAGAGTCAGTGGCAGAAACACCAGGACTAGAACCCTGGTATCCTGGCATTATAATCCCGGGCTCCACCAACCAGAACATGATGCTCCTTAAAAAAGCAAAACAAAACAAAACAAAAAAGAAGGCTGTTCTATTGTGCACATCCAAGGCATTGTCAACACATCACTGCTTCATTGTTCTGCCCATTCTTCATCAGAGCAGTCACAATTATGTGGTCAGGCCTGGTTCTTTTCCTAACTCTAATAAAAGCCAGAGGAGAGAGAATTCCACATCCCTACAACTTTTCATTCTCTAGAACTCCAAATTCACTATTTAAATATTTCATTCAATGACGTGAGTAAAAATGAAAGAGGGCAGTCAAGTATCTGGAAACTGTTGTTTTCTCTAACCTGTATTAGTGAAAGGCCCCAAAAACTGTGAAATGAGATTTCACTTATCTGTGCAGGGAGTTATGGTTACCCAGAACTAGAAGACTGATTTGACTAATGAAAGCAATTCTAGCCAAGACACTTTCTAAGGGTTTTCTCAGAAACAGAAAATTTTTAAAAAATCTTTATTGGAGTATAATTGCTTTACAATGGTGTGTTAGTTTCTGCTTTATAACAAAGTGAATCAGTTATACATATACATATATCCCCATATCTCTTCCCTCTTGCATCTCCCTCCCTCCCACCCTCCCTATCCCACCCCTCTAGGTGGTCACAAAGCACCGAGCTGATCTCCCTGTGCCATGCAGCTGCTTCCCACTAGCTATCTATTTTACATTTGGTAGTGTATAATATATATGTCCATGCCACTCTCTCACTTTGCATGTCTCTTTTTGAATTATGGTTTTCTCAGGGTATATGCCCAGTAATGGGATTGCTGGGTCGTATGGTAGTTCTATTTTTAGTTTTTTAAGGAACCTCCATACTGTTCTCCATAGTGGCTGTATCAATTTACATTCCCACCAACAGCGCAAGAGGGTTCCCTCTTCTCCACACCCTCTCCAGCATTTATTGTTTGTAGATTTTTTGATGATAGCCATCAGAAATAGATATTGAATGAGGGTGAAGGTTATAATCACCAGAAACCACACCACAAGGAATCAATGTTCCTGCATGTAATTAAACACTAACATTTAAGACAAAAGAATTTTCTGAGACTGCCAAAGCAAAACCATCCTACTAAGCACTCAAAGGTCTGTTGGCTTTTGTGGATTCCCCTCATCTGATGCCAGGAGTGATCAAGAACGATAATTTGCAAAGGAAATAGGATAACACAGCCAGGAGGAAAAACACATGTTGCCATCTCTCATCACACTTTGATAAGCGACTAAATTTTGTTTGGTAACAGGAACTCAAATAAGTTGAGTTTTATTTTAAATATTTATTATAAATACATTTAAAGGCATTTTATTATTATTAAAACTGAGCCAAGATACACTCTAGTCCTGCCACTAATTCTCTTTATGATATTGGGCAAGTCATAACCTACTTGAACCTCATTTTTATATCTGTCAAATGAAAATAATAACCCATCATGCCAGGCTCAAAAGGCTAAAAAGGATTAAAAAAATTAATAGGGAAGTATGCTGGGAAAACACATGTAGATACTAAGAGTTGTTATGAATACATAGCCAGAGCCTCAGCCATGCTCTCTTTCTCTCTTTATGAGGACTGGAATCCAGATTTGATGACCTAACTTTAACCATGCAGATGAAAAACACTACACTTGGGGATGGTGGAACAACAATCTGGGAAGAACCTGAACGACCATGAAGAGCAATGATGTCCGGCCACCTGTCCTTTCACACTGGAACCGTCAAATGAGAAACAAACATCTCTGCTCTTTTGGCCACTATATTATTGGATTTCTTTGTTACAGTAGCCTACCCTAACTAATACAGTTATTAGAGACCTAAGCACAAAAATGAATCTGTGCAAACCAAATCCCGCTTACAGAGCTGTTTCGCTTGGCCCTTACAATGTTCGTCTATACAGTACTTTGTATGTTTGTTTGATTTTTACTTAGATATCAACATTTAAAAATCAGACGATTTCATATAACAATCCAACAGTCTTTAGAAAAAGGGAAAAAATCAGAAGATCTGACAACAATGAATTTTTATTTACAAACGGCAACACTTGGAACTGAATAGACTTGTCCCCTTCAGAGAGGGCATGTGCTATCCAATTCCCCATGACCTCCCACCATTATAACAGGGCTGCTTCATTGAGGTAGTTTTCCTATTCTCAAGCCCTAATAAATATTTGACTTTGCAACCCCTCATTAAATAAACTTGTGGACACTTAAAATTCTTGGGATTCATATAACGCTATGAATTTCAGGCCTGGATAGCAACAGATTAAAACAGTTAATTTCTGCCAAACTCTGCTCCATGATGTCCTGCCTATTAACTATATTATGTCTAATAGATATCCATCCCTACAGAGTCCATATCACCTCATCCTTTCTCACTTGGATTAGAGCAACAGCCTACTGGCCTCCCAGCCTTCCATCTTGCCTACACATTCATTCAGAGCATTAAAACCAGAACCACCTTTTTAAATTGCAAACTTAATTCCTTTCTTTACGGTGGTTTCACAATTACTTTTGGTTAAATCCTAAACTGCTTAACATAGTTTGTGGAGCTGTCCTGTAATTTACTTTAAAATATAGTGAGATGGTGAAATAGATAGTTAATGGCTCAAGTTCTCTAAATCAAGAATTCACTCCTCTTAGCATTGCCAAGACCCTATTGAGGTGTCCACCCTCCTCCAGAAGCTGCTGTAGCAAATCCTGACTGTTCTACGGGAGGGATATAAACTTCAACCTTGCTTGAGCTATTATAATTTGTGGCCTCTTTATTGCAGCACCTGAAATTATAACACTAACACTATAACCAGCGTTTTTCAGTTCTTTAAGTATACCACATTCCCTCTTCCCATGAGCTCTTTGCACATGTTATTCCCTCTGCCTGGAACTTTCCCACCTTCTAACCTTCATCTGGCCAGTTCTCACTTCCTTTCAGAATATCCCTAACCTTAAGACCAGCTTCCATTCCCCCGACATGCATTCCAAAAGCAGACTTCTTTCTCACTTTCAGAAACTTTTTGCACAGTGGTTCACTAATTAGTAGAAGGGACACTAGAAACAGTTTTTCACTCATGAAGTGAGTGATCAAGAAAAAAAGAACCTGAGTTCCAGAATGACCTTTCAGAGCAGAGCTGCTTATTCACCCTGGCTTGTTGACCAATTCCAGACAATTTAATGGGAGAAATTAAGTTTCTGCCTTGTTTGAGCTGCCATAATTTGGGGTGGCTTTGTTACAGCAGCTTAGCTTGTACCTTAAAAATGCACTTACCATATTTAATGTTTTTCAGGTCTATGAAAGGAACACGTTCTCTCTCACTTCTGAGTCTTTACACATGCTACTCCTTATACCTGGAATACTCTACCAACTCCTAATGTTAACCAAGCTAACTATTAGTCTCCAGATAGCAGCTTAAAGATCATCTTTTCTGGAGAAATACTCCCTAACCTATGGGTCCATTAGATCCAACAGAAGACCCTGCAGCCCTCTTATCATCACTTCTTATTTACTGCCCTTCATTTTGTCATAGTCTCTTTCCTTAGATGCACTATATGCTCCTTGCGGAGGGGCCACTTCTGATGTGTTTACCGCTGCCCTGGCCGCACCTAGTACTGTGTCTGGCACCTAACATCATGATCCAGGGCACATCACTCCATCTTGGCCACAACGCCATCTGGAGAGATCTTGTCAATTACCTTGCTATAATCTAGACCTATCTCCATACTTTATTTTACTTACAGTAATACTAACAAAGAGAAGAAAGGGGAGGAGGAAGAAAAAAGGGAAGAACAAAGGAGGAGAGGGAGGAAGAAGGAGAGAATAGTTTGGCATGGCTTTGTGAACCCTCCTGACTAGGCTACTCCCCAAAACAACTTGTTTAAAAAATACATTCAAAATACGTGGGGGTTGAAAAAAGTTAGATAACTTGTATTTTCTTTAGCTATAATTTTTTTCAGGCCCATAGCATTTAATTTATCCAGTGTGGAAACCAACTGTGTGCCCTCTTACTATCTTTTTACCTTGGATAGAACTTCAGTTGCATCTTACCCGTGTTAGTTTGAAGACTAAGACATGATGCTTTGCTAATATGTTTTAATTCTTCTTGGAAACCAGGAATCGGGAGGCTTATCAATCTTTTGGTAAACAAATAGCTATAATGTTATGGAAATGTCCAAACTGCGGTCACCTTATCACACACAGAGAAACTGAGAAAGATCCCTACGCTGATTGGGAATTAGCAATCAATGACCTCTATTTACTTCCAAAATGCTATGTTTCTAGCACACTAATGTCGATCATTGACACAGCCCTTCCGTAATATGAAGCAGCCTCAATCACCACAGATGAACCTTAGCTTTTAAATGACTTCTAATCACAGCAGCCAAGAGACAATATGTCTCTTTTTTTTTTTGGCTTACCTTGTATCTCACTTCCCTTTCCACCCTCCTGGCCTCTCCTTCAATTTGCAGGTTATGAGACAGAAAGGCTCCTGTTTCCTACTCTCAGCAAAATCATGTGTATCCTTGTCCATGGCACCGGAAAAGGAATATATAGATGTAATTTCATTCTTGATTTTCCATTAGTAATGTATTTAATTAGGCACATAGCTCTGTTACTGTCACCTTAAACTAGGCTGCCTTGTTTCTGGCTCAACTTACCATACTATAAAACAGTATGAGACCAATACTAGATTCCATAATTTAATGAAATGCCTAAGATGAAAGCTTTACAATCTCTTCTATTCTTGCTTTGCGTCAAGAACAAGAAATCAAATTTTGCTTTGAGGCTAAAATATAATACTAGCCTTGTGGAAAATGATTATTGTACATAATTTATATCCTCATTCCCCTGAACTATCTAACCCAGTGCATCTGTTATTTTGATATTGTTCATGAGCTATCAGCTGGGCTGGGGATTTTTTTTTTACTGTTGATTTACTGTTGCACCCTATTCCCAGAATTCTGATTTCATTTGTTTTCACTGATAACATGCATCTGCTAAAAAGTCCCAACTCTGTGTCCTACGCAAAATAAGTCAATTGGAAAGTAATATGCATAAATTTTAATATCCACCTATTTATTGTCCTACTTCCCAGATGTATTTCCGGACCACAGGAAAGGTTCAGTCTGGCTATAAGTGCATCTTCAGTATGTGCCAGGGCCCCCTGTCCTTGTGCCGTAAAAAAATCTTTACTTTGTTTTGTTCTTAAATTATTCAGTTCTTCCCTGCCACACACACTAAACCGCTCATATGTCAGCATTAATAAACAGGAATAAATTATTAGTGGCAACAAGTTCTGAGATCTCAATTCAGTGAGAGTAAAACATCAAGAGGGAATTTGTTACTTTTCTCCTCTTTAAAGAATACACTCAAGGACCATGGAAGAATCTTTTCAGCCTTAGAAGTAAGAAGCTGTGTTGAAATGATGGCTAAATTCTCTTCTATTCTCTTATTCCTCACTCCACCTCCCATACATATCAGAAGAGAGGCTGCATATTCTGGGGAATGTAGGCCAGCTGCTGTGACGCGGGAGGGAGATTAGGGGCTCAGAGACATAAATTTTTCAAAGAGCTAAAAGTAGCTCCCAAGAGCCTGCTAACACAAACCCCTGCCTCAGCCTCAGACAGCATTTCCATCGTCAGTCTCTACTTTGAAACAAGATGGTGCTCATTTAGCTTCCTCCAGTGACTCCACCTGGCTGGGTAGGTTTAACTAGGATGAACAGGTCACTTCTTGTGCATTTCTTGCCTTGAATCATATTAGGGGAAAACCATCTTGCTACAAACCTGAGATACCAAAATCAAATTCTATTTCAACTGCCACAAAGCTCCTCACAATTAAACAGAGAAGCTTCTGAAATGGCAAACCCTGAATTAACAAGGCCGCTAACTCCCCGAGGAATGTAGTCTCCTTCAGTCTGTAGGGATTTGTACAACGAAATGACTAATAGAAAATGAATTGTCAATATAACTAAAAAACACTCTTCTTCAACTGCTAAACGAGGTAGCCTCTAGAAAAGCCACATTTTAGGCTTCATTTTTTGCAGCACTCCCATAACGGGGAAAACAGACCTCCCAGTTTGTGAAAATCAGGGCGGCTTTCAGAATGCTGGTAAGGACTCCAATTGAAGAAACACGAAATAAGGATCAGTACTAAAATAAATGCGGGTTGGTACTTACCACCACTGTGAGAAACAGACGGTTTACCATGCTGGTTTTGTTATTTTCTAAGTGCCGCTTCCAACATAATGCATAGGAAAGGACGAGATTTCAAACATATCAATGTTTAGAAATTTTATACTGTTTGACATCAAATTTACCTGCCTCTCGGAGAGGTTAGCTGAGTTTGGTGTAATGCCATGTGTGACATGGTGCAATGCCAGATAAAGAGACTGGCTAAAGGCAAATTACAGGGCAATTTCGTCAAAGTCTCAAGCACACAGCACTCACAGCTTACATGTGAGAGCACTGCACATCCCCTTCCCACATACTTTCTAGGTCTAATGTCTGTGGCAAAGTCAACCCTAAATGTAGCAATTCTGCCCCTCCCCAACCTCACCTATCCTTAATTAGTAGTCACTTTGGAAATGCAGAGATGGCATAAGTTCAAAAGTAGCAGAAGAAAAATTCGAGAAACAGCTTGGAAGAATAGATCTTAAGGACAAACTACCATAAATTATTTTACGTTGTCGTTTCACTTTTGTCCAGAATGTCTGAAATTGCTCATTTTATTATGATACACTGCCTCAGATGTCATCAGTAAGAGATCTGAGTTAACAAGCACTGCTTGTTAAAAACAAAAATCCAACTACCTTCAGGGGAATCACTAGACTATGAAGAATTTAATCAGATTGCTTTCCACTCTAACACCTATCAGAGAACAGTTTCAGAGGGAAAAAAATGGATGAGTGAGGCTTCATAATTTGGAAGCACTTTAGGACAATCTGGAAAGGTAAAGTGAGCCCTTAGGAAGTATATGACATCCTCAAAGCTCAAGCTCTATTTTTCTAAGTGGCCAAGGTTGGATACAGAGAACACATTAAATAAGTCAGCGGTCAACAGATCTCGTGGAAGAGTAACCTGATCTGACACCATTTTGATGCTCCTATAAAATGTATGCGAAGCCTCTGGCTTTGTCCAATTCTGAACTCATTAGTTTTCTTGGTTCACCTAGCTGCATGGTTTGTCACTCTGAACTGGGACAGCCGTGGCAGCTTTCTGAATAAGGGACTACTCTTGGGGTCACAGGACCACATGAGAGAGCTAGACTAGGAAGATCAGAAACGTCACTGGGCACTTGCTTTCCGGAGAATGTGTCATAAATTTTAAAAGCTGGTATGCTCAGCCTCACAAAACCCCTACTACCTATGTATCTATGCCCCCATCGATTTCCAGAATTCTTCTGTTGATAAGCAAGAAGAGGAGCAATGAGAAAGAATAATTTCTTGATAACCATTAGAGTTTGCCATTTGATGCATACACTCCCACCCAGGACTCATCTCCAGCTTGAAGGGGAAAAGGAGATTATACACCTTGAAAAGTTAAATGGCAAATTATTTTCAGGAGGCGCAAAATCCAATTTCTGGACTAGGGGCTGGGAGCGACAAACCAGATACCTCCAGTCTGCCGAGTGGCCACTGTGCTACATGAATAAACTGAGCATTGATCCAATCAAGTCAGAAGCCACTGCAACTCACTGGGTCTTTGACGGCTGCATCAGTGGTGGTGTGGGCGGAAGGCAGCAGCTGTAAATGAACAGGCCCAGAGCTCCCCACACATCACCCATCTCATGCGTGTGGGGCGGCCATCACCCATCTCATAGCTCCATCACCCAACTCCAAACACAGAAGCCAAGAAAGGTGGAACTAGTGAAAAGAAAGGAGAGGACAAAAACCAACTCCTATTTAATTTTGCCTAAAGTCATTCCAATCAAGGATGAAGCAAGAAAACTATTCCTCCCTCAATAGCATAGGCCTCCTGCTCCTAGGAAATGACAATTCCGTTACCATATACCATGAATCCGCTTCAGTGGAACAACCTGAACACCTCACCACTATAACAGAATTTCCAGGAAAATGTGCTCCTAGACATAAACAAAAACCAAGAAGCGTACTGGGAAAAGCTGTTGGGAATGTAAGAATGTGCTGTGTATTTATGGGGACAGGTTTAGAGGTGGGAATATTGAAAGGCTGTGGGTGGAAGGCAATAGATCCAAGAGAAATTCAAACATCCAACCTAGAGACAGCTAGCTCAATCCAAAGATTTAAAATTCGACTGAAGCTGAGATCAGGAGGTGGCAGAGTTCTTGGCCTACGAAGCAGACCAGACAGGACACAGATGATCGTAATTATGGAAAAGCTTCTCATAAAACCAGGGGCAGCCTGAACCAGGGCGGAAAACCAGGCTGAGATGTGGCTGAACAGCACTCAGTAGAAAGACTGACAGACAGAGACGGTCAAGAACTCCAGTTGTTCCTCTGCCTTATAAAGATCCTTTCCTGGCATCCTTCCCACCCCCTTCCACAAAGTGACCTGTCTGAGTGCATCTCAACCGCTCATGAGAACGACAAACAAGGGAGATGAGAAAGGAGAGAGTGGCTGTCAAATTTTAGAATATCTATGAATACTGGGGGAGCTTGTTAAAAATTAAGAATCCCAGGCCCCACCCCCAAGAGGTTCTGATACAGGCACTTCTAAGCAGTTCTAGTTACAGGCAATAAAAAAGCAGCACAGCAGCCTCACATTCATTCCGGCAATGTAAAAGGTACCCACACACTGAACAATCCTTGGAAGGATTACTGCAAAGCTCTACAAAACGGCCCACCTTACCTTTAGGGGAGAGCCATGGCTCCAACTTGGTTCACTCCTCTACTAGGCAATCACCTTGTAGCTCAGTTAATCACAGAATTAGTCAGTGCCCCTCCACCCTCAACCTTGAGCAATAAAAAAAAAAGTTTCTGAAAACTTTGAGTTTGTAAAACTATACGAGGGTATCACGAGCTAACATGTTCTGACACTTTTGTTTTAACTTGTGTGAGTTTTACTCCCAGGTCCCTTCGTTTTTATATGAAGAACAGCCCTGGTAATATGAGAGAGAACAGAGGCCAGCTTGCCAGCCTCTCATCAAAGCTTACCAGAAGGAAAAGCTTAGTAACTTGCCTGGGTACCAGCTGTTGCCTCTATACCAAGTCAGCCCACTGCCACGGCAGTTTCCTTGGAGCTGAAATACTCTTTGAAAGTGAGAAAAATATCTCTGAACAAAGAAACCAAGTCCTCCCACAGTGAGAAGTAGTAGTCTGAAAAGGCAGACCCTATTCAATTTTATTAGTCCTAAAAGCAAGGAACTATTGCCCAAACGGCATGAATATTGACAGAAGTCCAAGAAGTACCCTAGAGTCTCAAGCTGAGACTAAATGGATTGTTAGAAAAACTCTGAACATTCCTAAGTTCTTGTCTGAGGAGCTCAACCACTGTAGGACCTCGGGTGAATCACTTAACCTCTGAGGCTCATTCTACAAACGTGTAAAGTGAGGTAACACTCCCTGCCATCCCTCCACATAGGAAGTGTTGTGGCTTGAATGACAGAAAACACGCAAGAGCTGTCTGTAAAATGTTAGTCAACAAACAAGTATTTTTAACATATTTTTATCACCATGATTGTTATTCAAGACTTTTAAAAATCGAAAAAGCAACTATTTGCTCTATCCATTAACTATCTGCTTTACTCATTAATCTTTTAAGTTACAACGCTAATCTGTAAGCGTCAATGAAATTGCTCAGTACATAGTAATCAAGTATAGGAGAGGAGGAATATTTGTGCCTAAGGTACCTAAATCTCAAATATCAACTTCTTTTATCATACATTCTCCTGAAACAAAGAATAAAAATAAATATGAGGAAATGCAATATTTTTAATCATTACACTTTCTCCATGGAATGATCACACAAAGAAACAACTGGTCACCCTAGTTACATGACAGAGGGTATCAGGAACCAGAAAGAAAAAAGAAAACTTGGAAATTTAGCATTGTAGCAAGAAACTACATAAAATTATCTTCAGCTCATCTGTGCCCTTCCATCCCTCAGTATCTTTATATTAAAAACTCTCTTAGCAACCTCCTCTAACCCAAACTTCACTTAACCAAGCACCTCAAACAGCCAAAGCTCCTCATTTCCTCCGTAAAACATACTGAGTGATGGATGCCCTTGGACCTCCTGGGGGACTGCCCTCCAGGGGGCCTGTGTGCCTCTGTTCTGACCAGTTGAGTTGTGCACCCCCAAAAGCCAAGTGTGTTTTTTCCTTACCCGTTTATGCCAGTTCTACTTGCCATTATAACTATATAATTTAATTAAATATTACATAAACCACAGAAATGCAAGACCAAAAAGAAAGACTGATTGTATCTATGGAAACCAAGTTAAATGCTTTAGAAAGATTTGGTAAAGGCAAGTAACTAAAAATATTTCTGTCAAATTAAGAATGAGCAAAGGATTGGGGGAAATCTTAAAATTCTAGAATTCCTCACTCAGACTGCTTCACAAGAGTCTCTAAGTACGTTCTCCAGTGAAGAAACTGGAACAGGAAAGCATGGAGGAATCACTGTGGGCGCAGCTTATGCAAGAAAGCCTGTGAGGAACTGCAATATACTGGAAGGTGGCGTTTCAGTGATTTTTATTTTTTCTTTGTACCTTTCCATATTTTCCAAATTCTAGTAATCAAATATTCCTATAGTCAGAAACTATTTTAGACATTAATAGTTAAATACAAATTTACAAGTGAAGAGTGTTACAAATTAAGATGCACATAACTTCCCGGAATTTAAATTTAAGGTACATCTTAATAATCAACCCAAAAAGATAAGTCTAGAAACGTTGTGATACATTTTTCATGTATGTATAAATGTGCATAAAAAGAAGTTATATACCCAACATAAAATGCTCTACACAAAGGTGAACTATTAATATTACTGTTGACAGCACAGGTGATGACAGAAATTGAACTTCTATGGTGCTCTCCTCCTCAGTATTTAATTCACCTTTGTGCGCTGCCCTTCATATTCTAAGACACTGTTAGTAATGTTTCTTCAGAAAGACAGGTATATTGGTAACAAAATATCTGGAAAGCCTTAGGCAGACCTTAACCATGGCATTCAACCCATCTACCACCCAGGCAGCCCCGTGCCCCCAGATTTCAGGACTCTGCTAGGCAAAGGAGAGCCAAAGATCAAGGGGGCAAAAACAGCTCTCAAAGCAGGCACCACAGACACTGCAGCCAGCCTGAAAGGAAGGAGACTGATTTTCCTCAAAAGAACTGGCACAGCTCCATCAAAGCAAGACCAGAAGAACAGCCTTGCTCCTTGCCCAAGCCCTAACACAGGCGAGGCCTCCAGCCCCATCCCCGGAAGGATGAATTACCCAACTAGAGTTGGCCACCCTCCAGAGCCTCATGGGACCTTGAAAAACCAGATGAAAATGTTTACCATCTGGGGCAGGCAAGAGTGGTTAGTGAAGAAGTTCCATTTGTCCCTGAGCTGAAGAACAGGAGTTCTTCACTGTTATAGGGACAGGAAGGGGAGAAACAGGGAGATGCTAGGCCTGAACAGCCACCACCCCCTTCTCTCCCGGCTTACACACCAACTCCCCCTCAGCCTCGCCCCTCCTCTCCCCTCTGACAACTCCAGCTAACAAACCCCCAGAAAGTCTCAGCCCACCGCTGCAAAATTACCTCATGATTCCACAGGTACCACTTCTGGAAATGATTTCCGTCCAGAGTCATATTTGCACAGCATGAAGTAGGAGCTGGAAAAATAATAGTGCTACTTCTCCAAGAGCAAGTCAAAGCAGAGGTCCCTAGAGAGTATTTATGTTACATACAAAGCGGCTGGATGACAGGTCTGATCTGGTGTGGCAATTCCAGTCTTCCTGCTGCCGTGCCCTTTTTTAAAATTGGCATGCCACACACACAGTGTGGTAAATGGTGTGGGAATTCAGAAGGAAAAAGCAAGGGAAAACAGCAAGGGAAAGGAGACCTCCACAGGGTCTCACACTGGTCTCACAGCCTTTGCCCAAGTCCAGACTTTGCCTCTCAGTCTGGAAGCCTTCGGAGCCTGATTTCTTGGTTGCCACATTCAGAGCAGGCCCTTCTCTCAGGGGCAAATTCACCTTATTGTAACTCATAAGATCCACATGTGTGTGTGTGCGTGGGTGTATGTGTGTGAACACATACCCACAGAGAATGCCAGTGTATTAATTTACAGGGAAAACTCTGTCAAGGCACCTGGAAACAATTAACATGGAGGCAAATGCATTTTCTTCCTTACAGACACATCACATGGAAATCAAATAATAGAACAACAGAGGAAGACTGCCATCTCTGCCTATCCAAATCCATTACTCTTTACTCTGAAAATTTTACTTCTGAGAATGACTCACCCTCCATTAAATCTATGGTTTAGATGGTTGGGTGGGCACATGTCCCAGGTCTGGCCAGTCATGGGGCTGAAACTGCCCCAGCAATTGTTAGGTTTGCTAAACCATGAGGATATGAGCTGGGAGATGCAGACAGCCACCCCAAGGACAGAGCACTGACTGAAGATGAACCCAACAGGTGAGCCAAACAAAGAGGTGCAAAGAGACATTGCCTGACAATATCGTTAAACGTCAGAGTCAACCAGGATCCTCCTTGAACTTCTCATTTATTGGAAACAGTGAATTCCCTCCTTTGCTTGAGCCACTTTGAGGTGGATTTCTATCTCTCACAAGCAACAAGAAGTCCTGATTAATACATAAGAGTTCTGACAGAGAAAATGGAATTGGACTAAGAAGAGTTTATCATATGACTTGAATACTCAATCAGCATTCATTTAAAGTAGTTTAATGCATTGTGTCTACACCAGGGCAGGCCAGGGCTCATCCTGGTCATCCGTCTGTCCTTTTGACACCTGACTAACCTCACTTGCACTGACACATTCTCTTTTAAACCACGCTCATACGGCTAATCCACCTGGCAGGTCTGCAGTCATTCTGTCTCTGCTCCATTTAACTCTCAGAGGGCAATCATATATCCCTAGTTCCCAAGTCCTTAAGGTGACGCATCACTGGATCCCAAGAACTGAGAGTAATAGAAAACCACTTAACAGATTGTTAACTTCTGTGGCACCCAAGAGAACTCATAAATCCTCCAGGTTAAGTGGTATGGATTCCTTCCAGTGAGTTCTAGCGTCAAAAAATCATTTACTGTAGCAAAACTACATAGTCAACGGTTTCTAATTATCAGGATACATCGATATTTTCAATTAAGGTGAACACATAGCTCTTATACTTTGATTAAGGTGGGTTCTTTAAATCCACATTGTTTTAGTTACAAGGAGTTGTTTATGCTTAATTCTATACGAAGTTCACAGGACAAGACAGAAGTGTGTATCTTTGTAAGTTTAGCTCCTCTTATAGCTATTTTTATGCAAATAAAGGCTGCAGTGTATTACTTCCTCCACTCAGACACAAATCCTGTCTGTGGTTAGATTCTCTGAGGGCCTCCCCCTAGTGCCACTTCCCAGTTCCTTGTCCTAGTTAAGCAATGCCTTAGAGAGAAGCAAACAGTTGTTTTCTCCTCAAGCTGTTGTCATCATTTGTTTACGTGTCTCCTCCACTAAACTCAGCTCTTTGGATGACTTCATGACTAGTCTAGCGCTGTGTCTAGCAGATGCTCTATAAACATTAGTTGAGTGGATTTTACACTTGTCAGATTTTTACCAGAATATCTGGTTTGTGACCTTTATGTCACTATTCAGTTTCAAGCATCAAGGAAAGTATTGGAGAGGAGTCTTAGAAGCTTGGTGTCTGCCCTCCCTTCAAGAACAGGGTCCAGATACAGTTTCTTGTGCGCAAGCATTCAACCTTTGTAAAATTTATCCTGCAACCCTGGCTACAACTATCTGGACCAGGGTTTGGTGCCTGACCTAAAGATGTCAGCTCCAGACCGGACATGAGAAAGGCCCCTGGCCTACAAGGTGGCCAGCCATGAAAGCTCAACCCCAGGAGGGATAACATGTACTGAACAGTGATCGAGCAACTCAATAAGATCCTTTCTCAGGGTATTTGAATGCAACTTGTACAGAGAAAGTTGTCATATAATAGAAAGGCACACACACACACACACACACACACACACACACAACAAAAAAAAAATCTAGAGAAAATAAAAACAAACTCTAAAACAGGAAACGCCAGGAATAATCAAAAGCTCTGAGGACTCTAGGCAAAAGGAAGTATCTAGGACTGAAGAGAAAGAGAGAAGAAGACAACACAGCAAGAAGCTAAGTATCAGGAAAGTACTACAACTACTACTATGTGGTCTGAAATTTCCTTTACAATATAGTTGGAAGACCCAATTAATCAAAAGGCCACATTAAAAGACAGCTACTGTAAGTTTTCCAACCATCTTTACCTCCACTCAAGAGCTGAGGTTGTCTGCTATCAAAATAGACATTAGAGGGCTTCCCTGGTGGCGCAGTGGTTGAGAGTCCGCCTGCCGATGCAGGGGACACGGGTTCGTGCCCCGGTCCGGGAGGATCCCGCGTACCGCGGAGCGGCTGGGCCTGTGGGCCATGGCCGCTGGGCCTGCGCGTCCGGAGCCTGTGCTCCGCAACGGGAGAGGCTGCGGCAGTGAGAGGCCCGCGTACCGCAAACAAACAAACAAAAAAATAGACATTAGAAATGGGTTTTTGTTGTTGAAATTTAAGATGTTCAAGACTTGCGAACTGGCTAGAAATACTTCAGGGGCACCCCACAATCCCATGAAGGGGTATAACCTAGCACACTCACAAGGCTGGACTCAGAAACCCGGCCCCGGCTGGATTCTGCACTGAGGCACAGTTTATCTGGAAGACTGTAGTTGCCCAATGCTAACCCTAAGTTTAACTGAATCCTGCCTCTACAATATTATCATGTTTTCCTCAAGTGAACCTCTTAAGCAAAGGGAGGGACACCAAAAAAGGCAGAGACATAGACCTTATCAAAGCTACAAAATAGGCTGTAGATGTATTTTTATGCCCTCTCACAAATTAACATTTGCTTTCATATCTGGGAGCAGGGCCACCGGTGGGAGACCTATAGCCCTCACCTACCTCTACTGGAGTATATTATGGGGGTATAGAGTCAGGTGCTATTACACTGAAACTGAAAAGAAAAGTGGCTTGAACAAGAGACATATTCATGTCTTCACATTTAACAGTCCAGAGGTAACCAGGCCAGGGAGGAATAGTGTCCACTTCTAATTCCAGATGGCTATTTCAAGTCTCAGCATATCCCAGTCAGCAAGAAGGAGAAAAAGAAATGGAGGGCACATCCTTACCCCATCGGCCAGAATTTGTCACATGATCATGCCTAGCTTCAAGGGCAGCAAAGAAACTAATCTCTACACCAGCAACTGGGTGGAATTGTACTGCTGTACATCATGTTGTACATCATTTGGGGGTCTCCTTCCTGTGCATCTCTCATCACCTGACGGAACTTGAGTGAGGTCTGTTCTTCATGGTAGGGATGACTTTAATACAGGAATTCAACTCATTGCTTAAATAACACCAAAAACAAATCCACTATGAAGTTATTACAGAAAACAAGCAGATGTTTACAAAAAGAGAAAAGGCAAAAAATAGTCAATGCTCTGACAGATAATTAGATAACTGTTATATTAAACAAAAGCTGGATGACCTGAGACTAAAACACATCTGTCCCGAGCCTTCTTCAATCACTTTAATTAGAGATTCTGAGTCACGTGGGAAAAGTAGCTGTCCCTGCTCCACTTTGAAAGGCCCCAAAACAGGTCATTGTGATAAGTAAAGCCACCGATTAAAACATAGAGTCCTTATTAGTTTTCCAAACTGTATTTGTATTTGTTTGGACTGCTGTAATAAATACCACAAACTGGGTGTCTTAAGCCACAGAAATATAATGTCTCACAGTGCCAGAGGCCAAAAATCCACAGTCAAGGTAAGGGGTTGGCCGGATCAGTGCCTTCTGAGGGCCGTGAGGGAGAATCTGTTCCCGGCCTCTCTCCTTGACTTGTATTGTAGTTGGCCACCTTCCTCTTATGTCTCTTCACAACATCTTCCCTCCAAGTGTGTCTCTGTGTTGAAATTTCCTATTCTTACAAGGACACCATCCAAACTGGATTACGGTCCACCTTAATCACCTTTTAACTTGTGAAGACATATTTGCAAATAAGGTCACACTCCGAGGAACTGGGGGATTAGGACTTCAATATACGCATTTAAGGGGGGGACATGATTCAACCCATAACACAAACTTAGAAGCCCTTTAAATCTGAAACCATACTTTACTACAGTAGTCATTATATCCTTTTTAAAGGCTTTTTACTGGAAAATATAACAGATAACGAAAATGCATAAGACATAAATATGCAGTGTAACAAATAATTATAAAGCAAGCACCTGTGTAATTGCCATTTGGGTCAAAACAGAACACTGTCAGTAGCCAGGCGCCCCTTCCCGATCACAAATCCTTCCTTCCTCTAGCAGGTATCACTATCATTACTTTTAGGAAAATGACTTCCTCTTTCCTTCATAGTTTTACACTTCTGAATACATACCAAAAGAGTATAGCTCTGTTTTACACGTTTTTGAACTGGATCTGAGTGGAATTATGTTGTAAGATATTATTTGGAATCTTCTATCGCTTAACATGTTTGTAAGATTTAGCCATATATTTACATTTTAATGGTTCCAAAGAATACTTCATTAACCTAAATCCAATTTTGCCAGTCAAAACTATATTTTCTCCGATTTTTACCATTCTGCACTTTTAACATCTGCATATCCTTCAATGTCTACAGCAAAATCATATCTATAGAGGACTTCCCTGATGGCAGAGTGGTTAAGAATCCGCCTGCCAATGCAGGGGACTGCGGTTCGATCCCTAGTCCGGGAAGATCCCACATGCCGCGGAGCAACTACCAAAGCCCGTGTGCCACAACGACTGAGCCTGCGCTCTAGAGCTCATGAGCCACAACTACTGAAGTCCGTGCGCCTAGAGCTCATGCTCCACAGCAAGAGAAGCCACCGCAGGAGAAGCCCACACACCGCAAAGAAGAGTAGCCCCCGCTCGCCGCAACTAAAGAAAGCCCACGTGCAGCAACGAAGACCCAACGCAGCCAAAAATAAATTAATTAAATCGCATCTTTATTTCTTCAGCCTTAAAAAGCATTGTGGTAAAATATACATAAATCTAAAACATTTTAACCATTTTTATGTGTACCATCAGTGGCATTAAGTAAATCTGTGCAACCATCACCACTATCCATGACCAGAATGTTTTCATCACCCCAGACAGAAATTTTCTATCCTCTAAACAATAACCTCCCATCACCCTAACCCAAGGGGCCGCTCTGAAAAGGCTTGCTCTGGAGGGAAGCCCCTCCTCAGGGCCCTGCCTTTCCCCAGGACCCAGCACCCCACTCGGCTGTCACCCGTCAGACACAACACCAAAATGCAGGCCCCAGCAGCAGCCCCTTCCCTTTCACTCATTTAAAGCCAAGGACAAGTTAAGCAATTATGTGCTTCTTTAACCTCCTCTCTCAATACCGTACCTTCAAAATGAAAAAAAGGGATGTAGACAATTACATGTGATGTAGTATCCTTGATGGGACACTGACACAGAAGAAACACACTGGGAAAAAACTAAGAAAACCTGAACTATGGACTCTAGTTAACAATAATGTATCAATACCGTATTATCAATTGTTGCAAATGTACCACTAATGTAAGATGTTAATAATAAAGGAAGTAGCTTCAAGATGGCGGAAGAGTAAGACACGGAGATCACCTTCCTCCCCACAAATACTTCAAAATACATCTACATGTGGAACAACTCCTACAGAACACCTACTGAACGCTGGTAGAAGACCTCAGACCTCCCAAAAGGCAAGAAACTCCGCCACGTACCTGGGTAGGGCAAAAGAAAAAAGAATAAACAGAGACAAAAGAATAGGGACGGGACCTGCACCAGTGGGAGGGAGCTGTGGAGGAGGAAAGGTTTCCACATACTAGGAAGCCCCTTCGCAGGCGGAGACTGCGGGTGGCGGAAGGGGGAAACTTCGGAGCCACGGAAGAGAGCCCAGCGACAGGGGTGCGGAGGGCAAAGCAGAGAGATTCCCGCACAGAGGGCCAGGGCCGACTGGCACTCACCAGCCCGAGAGGCTTGCTTGCTCACCCGCCGGGACGGGCGAGGGCTGGGAACTGAGGCTCGGGCTTCGGAGGTCAGACCCCAGGGAGAGGACTGGGGTTGGCGGCGTGAACACAGCCTGAAGGGGCTAGTGCGCCACAGCTAGCTGGAACAGAGTCCAGGAAAAAGTCTGGACCTGCCGGAGAGGCAAGAGACTTGGTCTTGCCTCTTTGCTTCCTGGTGCGCGAGGAGAAGGGATTCAGAGCGCCGCTTAAAGGAGCTCCAGAGACTGGCGCGAGCCGCGGCTATCAGCGCAGAGATGGGCATGGGATGCTAAGGCTGCTGCTGCCACCACCAAGAAGCCTGTGTGCGAGCACAGGTCACTATCCACACCTCCCCTCCGGGGAG
>NW_020185317.1:266300-266643 GCF_003031525.2 Neophocaena asiaeorientalis asiaeorientalis | reverse complement strand
AGATCCAAAGCTGAGCCCCGGGAGCTGTGAGAACAAAGAAGAGAAAGGGAAATCTCTCCCAGCAGCCTCAGGAGCAGCGGATTAAATCTCCATAATCAACTTGATGTACCCTGCATCGGTGGAATACCTGAATAGACAACGAATCATCCCAAATTGAGGAGGTGGACTTTGGGAGCAAAGATATATATATAAATATATATATACATATTTTTTTTTTCCCTGTTTCTTTTTGTGAGTAAAGGGCAACTCAGGCTGGTGCAACGTCACGCTGGCCTCTGCCGCCGCAGGATCGCCCCGCCCTCCATGCCCCTCCCTCCCCCCCAGCATGAGTGAGCCAGAGCCC
>NW_020185317.1:247688-266257 GCF_003031525.2 Neophocaena asiaeorientalis asiaeorientalis | reverse complement strand
TTTTCTTAATAATTATTTTTTATTTTAATAACTTTATTTTACTTTAGTTTAGTTTTTTTATATTATCTTCTTCCTTTCTTTATTTCTTTCATCTTCTCCCTTTTATTCTGAGCCATGTGGATGAAAGGCTCTTGGTGCTCCAGCCAGGCATCAGGGCTGTGCCTCTGATGTGGGAGAGCCAAGTTCAGGACCCTGGTCCACAAGAGACCTCCCAGCTCCAAGTAAAAGCAAACGGCAAAAATCTCCCAGAGGTCTCCATCTCAAAGCGACGGCCCAGATTCACTCAATGCAGCAAGCTACAGTGCTGGAAACCCTGGGCCAAACAACTAGCAAGAGAGGAACACAACCCCATCCATTAGCACAGAGGCTGCCTAAAATCATAATAAGGCCACAGACACCACAAAACACACCACTAGAAGTGGACCTGGCCACCATAAAGACGAGATCCTCCTAAGGAGACAAAAGACCTGTATGCAGAAAATTATAAGACACTGATAAAAGAAATTAAAGATGATACAAATAGATGGAGAGATATACCATGTTCTTGGATTGGAAGAACCAACATTGTGCAAATGGCTATACTACCCAAAACAATCTACAGATTCTATGCAATCCCTACCAAACTACCACTGGCATTTTTCACAGAACTAGAACAAAAAATTTCACAATTTGTATGGAAACACAAAAGGCCCCAAATAGCCAAAGCAATCTTGAGAAAGATAAACGGAGCTAGAAAAATCAGGCTCCTGGACTTCAGACTATACTACAAAGCTACAGTCATCAAGACACTACGGTACTGGCACAAAAACAGAAATACAGATCAATGGAACAGAATAGAAATCCCAGAGGTAAACCCAAGCACATATGGTCACCTTATCTTTGATAAGGAGGGAAGAATATACAGTGCAGAAAAGATAGCCTCTTCAATAATTGGTGCGGTGAAAACTGGACAGCTACATGTAAAAGAATGAAATTATAACACTCCCTAACACCATACACAAAACTAAACTCAAAATGGATTAAAGGGCTTCCCTGGTGGTGCAGTGGTTGAGAGTCCACCTGCCGATGCAGGGGATACGGATTCATGCCCCAGTCTGGGAAGATTCCACATGCCGTGGAGCGTGCCATAAAAAGGAACGAAATTGAGTTATTTGTAGTGAGGTGGATGGACCTAGATTCTCTCAGAAAGAGTGAAGTAAGTCAGAAAGGGAAAAACAAATACCATACGCTAACACATATATATGGAATCTAAAAAAAAAACAATGGTCATGCAGGACCTAGGGGCAAGACGGGAATAAAGACACTGACCTACTGGAGAAGGGACCTGAGGATATGGGGAGGGGGAAGGGTAAGCTGTGACAAAGTGAGAGAGTGGCATGGACATATATACACTACCAAACGTAAAACAGATAGCTAGTGGGAAGCAGCGGCATAGTACAGGGAGATCAGCTCGGGCATTGCGACCACCTAGAGGGGTGGGATAGGGAGGGTGGGAGGGAGGGAGACACAAGAGGGAAGAGATATGGGAACATATGTATAACTGATTCACTTTGTTATAAAGTAGAAACTAACACACCATTGTAAAGCAATTATACTCCAATAAAGATGTTAAAAAATAAAAATTTAAAAAAAATAACAGTAATAATAAAGGAAATCGTGTGTGTATGTGGGGCAGGGGGGAGTGTAATAAGGGCACTCCGTACTCATAACTTTTCAGTAAATCTAAAACTCTTTCTTTTTTTTTAGGCCAATTTAAAAATAAAGTGAGGCAGGAGCTCTTATGATGACCTCATGTGTCAGAGAGCCCCTCCTCTTGAGGACCAGACATCCTAACGGGGCAGTGAGTGGCTCTGGTTCTCGAGGAAAAGGGTCCTTACGTGGCCATGCTTAGTGAGCTCAGGGGCAGGCCCCTCCGTGTACCACGAAACCCAACTCTGTGCCGGTGGTTCCAGCAACCTAATTATGCTCCCAGAAGACCATGGGCCTGTTAAGGTCTTCCAGACAGTGGTGCTGATGATGGAAATAGAGAGGACACAAGTGACAGGTGGGTCTCACAGAGGAGGGCAGAGTTCCTTCTGGAGGTGCTGCACAGGCCCCCTTAGGGTGCAGGAACCACCTGGGGTAGGGCCTGCAGGTTGAGCAGGTTGACACCTGGGTCCAAGCCTGGCTCCTTCACTCCAGGCTGTGCGCCCTCAGCAGTCTCCCCGTCTATGACACTGACCCTTCACTGCCATTGGAAAGATCTAGTAAAACAACAAAAGTCACGTGGTTCGCGCCCAGAGGGTGCAGGCCCGCCACGTACCCACTCTCTATGACTGGTCCCTGAAGTCAGCAGAGGACAGGGACGCTGCTCTGCTCAACATGTGCTCTATGGTCAGTTTTCTGGGCAGATGGAACAGGGTGCCTGCTTCCCGGGGGCCGCTGCGTCCCACTAGGTCTTTGTCCTGCTTCTTACTCAGCAGTGCATTCCATGCACCGTGCCTCATCTAGGACTGGGGCAACCTTGTTCTCTCCACAACACTGTACCCATTTCACAGGCAAGCAAACTGAGGGCCAGATCACCTTTCAGGCGGGCTCTTTATTTTGCAAGTGTTCGAACCTGACTTGCCCACGGCAGCGTGCGGAACCCTGGTTTTGAGTCTAGGTCTCTCCGGCCCTTTGGCCCGGTAGATAAAAACCGCGGCTCCTACCAAAAAAAAAAAAAACACTTTTTGGTTAAGGTTTCTATCTACGCAGGCAGATTATAACACAAGCAATTTTCATAAGTGTTGCTTCTACAGACATTTTCCCAGAAAAACCTACAAGAAATGGTAAGCAAAGTATATTTACCAAATGACCTACCTTGTTTCAGGCAATGCTATATAATATTCTAGGTTGAACTAGCCCATGGACCATTTCTCACGAGGTGTGTGAACCACCAGGTAAAGGCAAGAGAGGGCATGATTCAGCGGTTCCAGGGGACAGTCATTTGTCAGGGTCTAGTTGACAGGCTTCACTGATGAGCAAAGGACCTTAAAGGAAAGACGACAATGTAACCTGCTGGGCTACACTGACCTCTGAGGCTTGCCCAATTCTTGGGTTTTCAACGGTCAGAGAAGATTTGTTTCTTTGTCAGTTCTATTTGAGATGTGCAGTACTCTGACCCTGGCTCCCTGCTTACCTTTCTGAACTGCATCTCCGTCTGTAATCTCAGGCTGGAATCTGACACTAGTCTGATTAACTCATCTACTGGCTAGTGCCCTGGCCATGCAGAGGTAGACGGACTGGCTTAGATCCTAATTCTTCCTTAGTAGTCTCCACCCACACTTCATTTCCTGGTCCTGACAATCCATTTTATTGCAAATACAGTCAATAGAACGATGCAAAAGGAACCTTGTTTACACCCAAGAAGATTAACGACTAAAAAGAATTTCTAATGAAATCAATAAAGATTTTAAATCTTTCATTCCTTATTGCTTGCACGTTAAGCAAGACACTGCTAAACATTCAAACTTTAAATTAGGATAAAATCTAAGTATTTGTCTTTTTGCCCAGTAAAAAGTCCATAGCCTGCAAGGGCAACTAGGAAATTCAATAAAATCCAAATGTTCTTCTCATCTCCATCACAGCAAGCCAGGTAAACAGCTCTATCTGCTGAATAAGTTAAGAAGGAGCCACCAATGCAATACCATAGGGACCAAAAAACTAAGTCTCACAGTGAAAACAACCAAGAGACATACCCACTTCACTTTATTAGGAAGAAACACAATAACTCGTATAGCCAAAGACAGGGGCAGGAATTTAAGTGAAAAGAAAAACAGTAACTAGGTGCTATTTTTCACAAACATTTATATGAGATCTTAAAAGATCAAAAAATTTCAAGCTATTGTCTAAAAGTGACAGACTATAGAAAACACAACTATTTTGAATCATTCCACTCTAGGAAATGGAAAGACTAATATCTGTAGACACCACATAACAGAAGTTGGCTTCTATTTGTTGCTCAAACTCAACTCCAGATGATGAATCAGAATATACAAATGCTTGAATTCAATATGCTTCTTTATATATGTGTAAATTTTCCCCACACTACATAAAGATTTACATCTCTGCAGTACTATATGGCTTCAAGTCATCTAAATATAATATCCAGTCATTTTGTTTAAATGGTAAACACGATTATAAATTTCCTTTAAACTTAGATGTGTAATAATTACTCCGTGATTTGGAAGAAAATAAATAAGAATTGAAAATTACACTAAATCCTGAGGAAATATCATTTAATATAGTAATGCATTCCTTTCATAAACTTCTGCAATCCGACTTCAGGATTCAAATCTTGCCTGAAACTCTCCTCTCCATGGTCATCGGTGACCTCCTTCATTTTATAAGCAATACCTCTCATTCTTGAATTTCTTTTCCTAGCATTTCTAACTGTTGACTATCACTCTTTCTTGACATTCTCTACTAATAAAATTAATTCGTATAACGGGACCCACAAAATGGAGACCACCCCAGTGGTCCAGACCACCTCATAAATCTAAACCTAAGACAGCCTGCACTTATGGGAAACATCTGTCAAAGTATCCTAGCATACATCAATCACAGTCCTTAAACTTAGCTTTAACCAGCTTCCCTTACCCTAGAAAATCGGATCTGCTAGCCAGGGATTCCCCAACCTCCTAGCCAATCACGCCTTCCTTCCCGCTGCCTCTTCTAACTCTCTACGAAACTCCCTCTTGCCCCAAATCCCTCAGGAACAGTGCTCCGCTGCTTGTGGAGCACTGAACTCCCCCAATCCATGGATTATTTCTCTTGAATAAAGGACATCAAGCTCATTACTAAACTGTATTATTTTTGTCATCTGGCATTTCTCTCCAGCTTTCATAACCAACCACCACCCTGAATCACTTCATACCCTTCTCTTCCTATCTCAGTTAACTCAAATATTATTATTGGAATACCTCAGGCCCTCAGCTGCCTGGAAATCCTTCTAAGTTTTCCCTATGCAGCTCTCTGGTCCACTTCCACGACAACTATTTTGTATTTTCTTCACTCTCCTCAAAATTTCCAGATAGCCTCTATCTGTCTCACTCACAGAAGACAATCTAACCTTCAACTGCAGAGAAAACAGAAATACAGCCCATTAGCAGAATAATCTTACTATTAAAAGATGAAGCACTGAGTACAGAGAATGGTACCAGGAGTTATTTCATTGTTTCCTAAATCACCACTTCCAGACACGACCCTTTTGAGAGGCACAGAGAAGTCCTTCCTGTCTTCTGCTTCCTTGTGGTTCCTTAAGTGTCTTCACTCCCTGGCCAGAGCCCTAGACTCCCTCTCACCTTCCTCTGCCGCCGCCCCAGAGTCTCCACCATTCGATTCCACTGGATTCTCCTTCAGTGGAAGAGGGTTGGAGGCCAGAATGGCAGTGAAGGGGAGGATCTTTCCACTTCAAAGAATCAAGAAAAAGGAATTTCCAGATCCAGCCTGAGACTGAAGTCTAAGACCGTAGACCCTGAAACACCTCCAGATTTCCATCCCACCTTACCAAAACTGTTCCCATTAACCTAGCTTGGTCAAGTACCCAGAAGGGAGACGGCTGTGCACCAAGCCCTAGGAAGGCTGAGAGTAGTGGGGCCCAACGGGAGGAAAATCCCGTCCTTTTTCATGGGCTCTTAGGTTTTACTACAGCTGCTTTCTAGGAATCAAATTTAGATAAGCTAGAAGCTAACAACTGTTTTTGCAAGACATTAGAAAATGTATTTCACATGCAAATAATGGTTCTTCTCCAGAAACACCATTTTGTTCAAATCCTGCTCAACAGTATGGATTGCACGCAGTAATTCTACTATACCTGAAAGAGTTTTGAAACCCAGTTAATTAAATTTGTGGGTTAGCCAACGAAAGTCAGAAATGTAAGTTTATAACTCCCCTATAACCTGAAGGTACTGGAACTCTTTCAAGTTCTTCAATCATTCATCAAATATGTATGAAGCGTCTGTCTCATGTCTGATACTACACTAGGCTCTGAGCACACAATGGAGAATAAAACAGATACGTCCACTGCTTAAAGACTATTGAGGAGATGGATTATAAAACAAGTAAACAAGTAAGTTGAGCATTACAAACGGTAACAGATGTTTGCATTACACGCTGCAACAATATTATACTTCCAGGCACTAGCTAGTTGCCATCAGGCTCCTTAGCAGGATGAAACAATGGCCAAGAAAACACAGTAGAAAATTGCTCCAAATTGTTGGTCTAGAAGACATCTGCATTTAACTCTGATTTGTAAAACAACAGTCTGGAGAGGTCTACAGGTTGATGACTCACTGAACCAAAGGGGACTCTTACACAGCTTAATATTCAAATTGATGCCCCACATACTACATGAGTGTTTAACCAAAGGCACCATTAACTTGAGCCATCAACAATATCCAACCCACACAAGTCTCAGAACACATTTACATGACAGTTGTCATTTTCACATAACCAATAAAGTCTCTTCAGTCAGTAACCTCAGCCTCTCACTCAAATGACCCAACCCTAAGTGGACAGAAGCCACGGAGTTGTTCACCAGGAAAGGTACCTCACAGATATCTCAGAGGGAGGTGGGAGGGTTCTTTTTTGAAAGATTTCTTAATTACAATGGCAGAAAATAAGCAACTCCTGATTTACCCTCCCAGGCTCATTGCCTTTTCAGTGACATTTTCATGGTCCTGGAAGCTCCACAGATGGTTCAACGGCTTATCAAAAAACTGGAGAAACATCTCCTAACTAATCCCATTTCATCTGAGATCTAAATTGAAGAAGGAGAGAGGTAATCAGAATTTCATCCCAAAATATGTGTGCCCCCCAACCCCAGTCTGGGCTTTGCACAAAGAGGGAAGCAAACTACTCCCTCATACTGCTTTCTAAAGCAGCTGGGAGCTGCTCTCCTACGCCAATACTTTCCTTGTACTAATTCTACTTTAATGCCCACAAACCACACTTCCCAGCAGGCAGTGGGGCTGAGAGGTACTCTGATCCACAAAAATGAAGTCAATCATTGGATAAGTTCAGCCTAGAAGAACAATAAGTGGTAGGCTCTGTGGCGTACAAAACTGCTGGCTTGGAAATTACTTGCAGTGTTTTCAGATCATCCAAGAATAAATTCTCACCCTTATAAAAAGATAACAAAGACAAGAGATCAGAAAATCCCTGCTTTAGACAACAGATCCACAAACAATAAAGACCACAGTAACACAGTACACAGCACTTAGCCCTCTAGCTTAAAGGCCAAAAGGAGACTATAAAACCTAAAAGGTAAACCCAGAATGACACCAAGAATAATGATAAATATGGCCTACATCAAGAATGAACAGATTTCTCCTCATGTAAGACTAAGTAAGGAAGAAAAATCAATATAGGTCCTATCAAAACACCTCACTTCATAAAAGGCACAAGTTATATACAAAATTTTATCAGAGGACAGAATACTTCAGATCTATGGGAAAAGGAAGAACTAGATAATAAAATAACAACCGCAATAATAATAATAAAAAGCACAGAGACTATGACTAACTACTTGGAAAGAAAATTCATAGGCCCCATAAAAATACAGGCATACCTTGCTTTATGGCACTTAGCAGGTCTTGCGTTTTTAACACATTGAAGGTTAGTGGCAACTCTGCATCAAGCAAGTCTATTGGAGCCATTTTTCCAACAGCATTTGCTCACTTTGTGTCTCTGTGTCACATTTTAGTAATTCTCACAATTTTTCAAAACTTTTTCTTTATTATTATATTTGTTACAGTGATCTGTCATCAGTGATCTTTGATGTTACTATTTAAATTGTTTGGTGGAGCCATGAAATGCACCCATATAAGACGGTGAACTTAATCGATAAATGTGTGTGTTCTGACTGCTCCACTGACCAGCCATTCCTCTGTCTCACTCCCTCTCCTCAGGCCTCCCTCTTCCCTGAGACACAATAATATTGAAATTAGACCAGTTAACCACCCTTCAATGGCCTCTAAGTGTTCAAGTGAACGTAAGAGCCGGGTGTCTCTAACTTTAAATCAAAAACTAGATCTTCCTTGTGGTTCCTTAAGTGTCTTCACTCCCTGGCCAGAGCCCTAGACTCCCTCTCACCTTCCTCTGCCGCCGCCCCAGAGTCTCCACCATTCGATTCCACTGGATTCTCCTTCAGTGGAAGAGGGTTGGAGGCCAGAATGGCAGTGAAGGGGAGGATCTTTCCACTTCAAAGAATCAAGAAAAAGGAATTTCCAGATCCAGCCTGAGACTGAAGTCTAAGACCGTAGACCCTGAAACACCTCCAGATTTCCATCCCACCTTACCAAAACTGTTCCCATTAACCTAGCTTGGTCAAGTACCCAGAAGGGAGACGGCTGTGCACCAAGCCCTAGGAAGGCTGAGAGTAGTGGGGCCCAACGGGAGGAAAATCCCGTCCTTTTTCATGGGCTCTTAGGTTTTACTACAGCTGCTTTCTAGGAATCAAATTTAGATAAGCTAGAAGCTAACAACTGTTTTTGCAAGACATTAGAAAATGTATTTCACATGCAAATAATGGTTCTTCTCCAGAAACACCATTTTGTTCAAATCCTGCTCAACAGTATGGATTGCACGCAGTAATTCTACTATACCTGAAAGAGTTTTGAAACCCAGTTAATTAAATTTGTGGGTTAGCCAACGAAAGTCAGAAACGTAAGTTTATAACTCCCCTATAACCTGAAGGTACTGGAACTCTTTCAAGTTCTTCAATCATTCATCAAATATGTATGAAGCGTCTGTCTCATGTCTGATACTACACTAGGCTCTGAGCACACAATGGAGAATAAAACAGATACGTCCACTGCTTAAAGACTATTGAGGAGATGGATTATAAAACAAGTAAACAAGTAAGTTGAGCATTACAAACGGTAACAGATGTTTGCATTACACGCTGCAACAATATTATACTTCCAGGCACTAGCTAGTTGCCATCAGGCTCCTTAGCAGGATGAAACAATGGCCAAGAAAACACAGTAGAAAATTGCTCCAAATTGTTGGTCTAGAAGACATCTGCATTTAACTCTGATTTGTAAAACAACAGTCTGGAGAGGTCTACAGGTTGATGACTCACTGAACCAAAGGGGACTCTTACACAGCTTAATATTCAAATTGATGCCCCACATACTACATGAGTGTTTAACCAAAGGCACCATTAACTTGAGCCATCAACAATATCCAACCCACACAAGTCTCAGAACACATTTACATGACAGTTGTCATTTTCACATAACCAATAAAGTCTCTTCAGTCAGTAACCTCAGCCTCTCACTCAAATGACCCAACCCTAAGTGGACAGAAGCCACGGAGTTGTTCACCAGGAAAGGTACCTCACAGATATCTCAGAGGGAGGTGGGAGGGTTCTTTTTTGAAAGATTTCTTAATTACAATGGCAGAAAATAAGCAACTCCTGATTTACCCTCCCAGGCTCATTGCCTTTTCAGTGACATTTTCATGGTCCTGGAAGCTCCACAGATGGTTCAACGGCTTATCAAAAAACTGGAGAAACATCTCCTAACTAATCCCATTTCATCTGAGATCTAAATTGAAGAAGGAGAGAGGTAATCAGAATTTCATCCCAAAATATGTGTGCCCCCCAACCCCAGTCTGGGCTTTGCACAAAGAGGGAAGCAAACTACTCCCTCATACTGCTTTCTAAAGCAGCTGGGAGCTGCTCTCCTACGCCAATACTTTCCTTGTACTAATTCTACTTTAATGCCCACAAACCACACTTCCCAGCAGGCAGTGGGGCTGAGAGGTACTCTGATCCACAAAAATGAAGTCAATCATTGGATAAGTTCAGCCTAGAAGAACAATAAGTGGTAGGCTCTGTGGCGTACAAAACTGCTGGCTTGGAAATTACTTGCAGTGTTTTCAGATCATCCAAGAATAAATTCTCACCCTTATAAAAAGATAACAAAGACAAGAGATCAGAAAATCCCTGCTTTAGACAACAGATCCACAAACAATAAAGACCACAGTAACACAGTACACAGCACTTAGCCCTCTAGCTTAAAGGCCAAAAGGAGACTATAAAACCTAAAAGGTAAACCCAGAATGACACCAAGAATAATGATAAATATGGCCTACATCAAGAATGAACAGATTTCTCCTCATGTAAGACTAAGTAAGGAAGAAAAATCAATATAGGTCCTATCAAAACACCTCACTTCATAAAAGGCACAAGTTATATACAAAATTTTATCAGAGGACAGAATACTTCAGATCTATGGGAAAAGGAAGAACTAGATAATAAAATAACAACCGCAATAATAATAATAAAAAGCACAGAGACTATGACTAACTACTTGGAAAGAAAATTCATAGGCCCCATAAAAATACAGGCATACCTTGCTTTATGGCACTTAGCAGGTCTTGCGTTTTTAACACATTGAAGGTTAGTGGCAACTCTGCATCAAGCAAGTCTATTGGAGCCATTTTTCCAACAGCATTTGCTCACTTTGTGTCTCTGTGTCACATTTTAGTAATTCTCACAATTTTTCAAAACTTTTTCTTTATTATTATATTTGTTACAGTGATCTGTGATCAGTGATCTTTGATGTTACTATTAAAATTGTTTGGTGGAGCCATGAAATGCACCCATATAAGACGGTGAACTTAATCGATAAATGTGTGTGTTCTGACTGCTCCACTGACCAGCCATTCCTCTGTCTCACTCCCTCTCCTCAGGCCTCCCTCTTCCCTGAGACACAATAATATTGAAATTAGACCAGTTAACCACCCTTCAATGGTCTCTAAGTGTTCAAGTGAACGTAAGAGCCGGGTGTCTCTAACTTTAAATCAAAAACTAGAAATGATTAAATTTAGTGAGGAAGGCGTGTCGAAAGCTGAGATAGGCCAAAAGCTAGGCTTCTTGTGCCAAACAGTCAGCCGTGCTGTGAATGAATGTAAAGGAAAAGTTCTTGAAGGAGATTACAAGTACTACTCCACTGAACACACAAACGATAAGAAAGTAAAACAACCTTATTGCTGATATAGAGAAAGTTTTAGTGGTCTGGATAGAAGATCAAACCAGCCACAACATTCCCTTAAGCCAAAGCCTAATCCAGAGCAAGGCCCTAGCTCTCTTCAATACTATGAAGGCTAAGAGAGGTGAGGAACGTGCATTAGAAGAGTTGAAGCTAGCAGAGTTTGGTTCATAAGGTTTAAGGCATGAAGCCCTCCCCATAACATAAAAGTGCAAGGTGAAGCAGCAAGTGTAGTAGTTGCAGCAAATTATCCAGAAGATCTAGCTAAGAGTATGAATGAAAGTGGCTACAATAAACAACAGATTTTCAATGTAGACAAAACAGCCTTACATTGGAAGAAGATGTCATCTAGGACTTTCATAGCTAGAGAGAAGTCAACGACTGCCTTCAAAGCTTCAGTGGACAGGCTGACTCTTTTGTTAGGGGCTAATGCAGCTGGCGACTTTAAGTTGAAGCCAATGCTCATTTACCATTCTGAAAATCCTAGTGTCCTTAAGAATTATGCTAAATCTACTCTGCCTGTGCTCTAAAAATGAAACAAGACAGTCTAGATGACAGTATATCTGTTCACAACATGGTTTACTGAATATTTTAAACCCACTGTTGAGACCTACTACTCAGAAGAAAAAAAAAGATTCCTTTCAAAATATTACTGCTTATTGACAATGAACCTGGTCACCCAAGAGCTCTGATGGATATGTACTGTGAAATCAAATGTTGTTTTCATGCTTGCTAATGCAACATCCATTCTGCAGCTGATGGATCAAGGAGTAATTTTGACTTTCAAGTCTTATTTCTGCTTAAAAATTACATTTCATAAGGCTATAGCTGCCACAGATAGTGCTATTACTCTGATAAGTCAAGGCAAAGTAAATGTAAAACCTCTAGAATGGATTCACCATTCCAGGTGCCATTAAGAACGTGTGTGATTCATGGGAAGAGGACAAAATATAAACATTAACAGGAGTTTGGAAGAAGTTGATTTCAACCCTTATGGATGACTTTGAGGGGTTCAAGACTTCAGGAGAGGAAGTAACTACAGATACAGTGGAAATAGCAAGAGAACTAGAATTAGAAGTGGAGCTCCAAGATGTGACTGAATTGCTACAATCTCATGAAAAAAGTTGAATGAATGAGGAGTTGCTTCTTATGGATGAGGAAAGAGAGTAGTTTCTTGAGACGGAATCTACTCCTGGTGAAGATGCTATGAAGATTGTTGAAATGGCAACAAAAGATTTAGAATATTACAAAAACTTTGTTGATAAAGCAGCAGCAGGGTTTGAGAGGATTGACTCCAATTTTGAAAGAAGTTCTACTGTGGGTAAAATGCTGTCAGACAGCATTGCATGCTACAGAGAAATTGTTTGTGAAAGGAAAACTCAGTCAATGTGGCAGACTTCATTGCTGTCTTATTTTAAGAAATCGCCACAGCCACCCCCAGCCTTCGGTGACCACCACCGTGATCAGTCAGCAGCCATCAACATCGAGGCAAGACCCTCCACCAGCAAAAGGATTATGGCGTGCTGAAGGCTCAGATGATGGTTAGCATCTTTAGCAATAAAGAATTTTTTATTATGGTATATACATTATTCTTTTAGACATAATACTATTTCACACTTAGTAGACTACAGTATAGTGCAAACATAACTTTCATATGCACTGGGAAACCAAAAAATTCATACTTGCTTTATTGCATTTTTGGATTTACTCTGGTGTTCGTTCTGTAAGCTAATATGCAGTATCGCCAAGGTATGCCTGTAAACTACAAAAGGATTCAAGAGTTAATTTTTTTAAAAAAAGAAATCATCATGTCATCTACTTTAAACATTCTGTTTAAATTGCATTAGTGGCTTTCCATTGCTCTTCCTATAAAAGACCAAAATCTACAACAGGACCTAGAAGTCCATACATGGTCTGGCTTCAAAATTCCTCTCCAGCCATAAACTTGGCACAATCACACTTCATCTTGATGTCTGTGCTTCAGCAACAATGGCCTCTGCCGGGGCCTGAAATGCCCTCCTCCACTACCTCCTTGCTGTGATTTAATGATGATCTTACTTCAGAGTTTATCTCAAGGTCACTTCCCGAGAAAAGCCATCCTGGGTCTCCCTGAGCAGGTCAGTTACCTCCATTTCTATATTACCACTTACCTCTCCTTCGTAAGTTAAGGGCTACTTTCCACTAGACCGAAACTCCAAAATGGTAAGGATTATTCCTTTTTTTCACACAATTGACTTAGCACCACCATGTAAGAGGCACTCAGTAAAGATCTGTGAAATCAGTGTGAATGAAGACTTGAACTAAAACATGGAAGATCATATAGTCTTGAGGTGGAGACAGACATTCTGAGCATAACACAGAGGCAGAAACCATAAAGAAAAAAACTGATCAATTTGACTAAAAAGAAAAAAAAGAAAATCTCTATCAAAAACATTTTGAACAAACTTAAAAGTCAAATTTAAAACTGGAGAAAATATTTGCAGTAACACTGATTAAAAGTTGATAGCCTTAAAAAACAAAAAGCTTTTTACAAATCAATAACCCCCCAAAAATGTGCAAAGGACACAGAGAAGCAGTTTCAGAATAATAGTTTCTAAACATAAAGAAATTCAGTATCAAAAGAAAAAATTTTTTAATTTTATGCAAAAATGATTTTTTATCTATCAAATTGACAATTTTTAAAAATTACAATATTCACTGTTAGAAGATATGAAAACCAAATTTCATATATTCTAAGTGGGAATAGAAGATTTGTAGAATTTCCCTGGGGGTCAGTTTTGTAATAGGTACAAAAGTGAATATAGCCTTTGATGTAGCAATTCCTCTTCCAAGGACTTAGCCCAAGGGGAAAAAAAAAATCACTAGAGAATTATTTATAAATAATGAAAGACTACAATAATGAGATACCACTACACATCTATTAGAATGGCCAAAATCCAGAACACTGACAATACTGAATGCTGTGAGGATGTGGGGCAACAAAAACTCTCAGTCACTGCTGGTGGAAATGTAAAATGGTACAGTCACTTTAGAAACAGTTTGGTGGTTTCTTACAAAACTAAACAGCTCTTAACATATGACTGCGCAATCACTCTCCTTGGTATTTATTCAAAGGAGCTGGGAACTTGTGTCTACACAAAAACCTGCACACAGATGTTTATGGCAGCTTTATTCATGATTGCCCAAACTTGGAAGCAACCAAGATGTCCTTCAATGGATAAATTGTGACACATCCAGACAATGGAATATTATTTAGTGCTAAAAAGAAATGAGCTAGCAAGCCATGAAAAGTCATGGAGGAATCTTAAATGCATATTACAACATGAAAGGAACCAGTCTAAGAAAACCATGTGCTGAATAATTCCAACTGTATGACATGCTGGAAAAGGCACAACTATGGAGACAAAAAGATCAATGGTTGGGGAAGGGGGCAGATGAACAGGTGGGGCACAGAGGATTTTTAGGGTAGTGATATTATAATGATGGATATACATCATTATACATTTGTCCAAACACACTGCATGTACAACACCAAGAGTGACGTTGATAATGGACAAGGCTGAGTACATGTGAGAGCAGGGGCTATATAAGAAATCTCTGTACTTTCCTCTCAATTCTATTGTAGCTAAAAACTGCTCTAAAATAATTGTCTTAAAAAATGAGAAACTGAAAACAATAGAAGAAACAAATTTTAGGTCATAAAATGCCAATGAAATCATGTAATAGAAGAATATTCAATGACATGGGAAAATATTACTAATGCAATGAGTAAAAAAGGTGGGTTTTAAACAAAGTCCTACTATATAGCACAGGGAATTATATTCAATATCCTGTGAAAACCATAATGTAAAAGAAGGTGAAAAGAATGTATATATATGTATAACTGAATCACTTTGTTGTCCAGTAGAAATTAACACAACATTGTAAATCAACTATACTTCAGAAAAATAATTTTGTTTTTAAAAGGTGGGTTTAAAACCAATGTAATTTTGGTTTCCTTACGTAAAACATGTACATAGGGAAAAAGAAAGAAGATTGGGAAGATATACTAAAATGTCAACATTAGTTATCGTTAGGTGGAGAATTAGGTGACTTTCGTTTTGTTTTATTTTACATTTTCCACAGTGAACATTTCTGCTCTGTAATCAGAGAAAAATTAATAACAAAAATTAATAATAACACTATTATAAAATATGCTTACCATGTGCCAACTACTATTCTAAGCACTTTATATATATTACCTCATTTATCCTATGAGGAAGGTAGTAATCCTGTGAAGTAGGCACCATTCTTATCCCCATTTCACAGAAGAATAAATGTAATTTAAATGAAACAATTCTTCATTTGCTAATTGTCTTAAACCTGATCAAGAAAACTAACATTTTCCAAACAGCAACCACTTGAAAACAATAAAGGCACCACATCTATATTAAAGTCAGAGCCTCCAAGCTCAGACCTGGGCCATGGGCTCAGATTCAGGGAGAGAAAAGGGAGAGAAGAAAGAGGCTATAATCAGCCGCAGTGAGAACACAGATAAATTAGGAATTTTGTGCCACACTTGCTAGTTTCCCAACGTAAGCAGAGTTCTGAATTCAGCTATAGAACTTTATACTGAACCCTATATCCTTTCTGAACTGTAAAGAAAATCTTCCTTTCCAGGGGATTACATGAGCATACTTTTTTGAAACCAGTGTCTCATTTCATAGCGTTCCTCATGAAAAAGAACTCCACATACTGCAACCACTCGAACATGATTAATTCACCAAAGCCCTTTTCACCACAAGTCAACATTACACATATCCTCTCTTTTTCCTAACTCTGACTACATGCTGGCATATCCTCTGTGTAAGATGGAAGACTCTCAGCTTTCTGGACATTTAGTCACTGCAAGCTATGATCCAGCTGATAAACCTGCCAGGTTGAAGACACTGTGCCTTTCAAGGCCAACATCTGCCATGGTGGTAATAACAAAAGATGATGCTCACCCAGCAAAGAATCACTTGGAAATATATTCGATGGACAAAAATACCAGAAGCTACTCAGCTTAGCTGAGGCAGGCATGAAAAAACTGGTAAGCAATTATTTACTATACCAAATGGATAAAGTAATGCATACTTACCTTTCAACGGGCACCTACTCTACACCAGGCACAGTATTAGGCTCTTAATATATTATCTCATTAGGGCCTCACAACAACCTTGGGAGGTAGGAATCAACCCTACTTTTACAATTATGGAACTCAAAAATCAGAGATTAAATAACTGGTCACAAAACTAATAAGCAGGAGAGCTGGGATTCAAATCCACATCCACCTAATTCCAACTCCAATGCTCTTTTCACTGCACCATATTGCAACCCTCCACCTAGCAGCTCTCAGTGGACCTCCCACCTGAGGGAGCCAGTAAGATGTACCTGCCATCTGCCACTGGCTTAAGGTATTTGCTTCAACAGCACATATATTAGTCTATCAGAGTCACATCTGACTCTTCCATCCCTCAGAAATATCTAGGGATGTGTGGGAGTCTCATATGAGTGGAAGAGGGTCAATTCCTTCACCGTCATCCCAGATACAGTAAACATCTGGAAAGCTAAGAAATGTTTATGAAAATATTTATATCAAGCTGTCGTGAACATTACTAAAGCTAATGCTGGGCTAGAGTGAGTTATCCACACCTAGAGTTCAGCTGATTACTTCTCACGGGGTTATGCAGTAAGTGGGTCCCTCTGCCCCAACCCTCCAGAGTCATGGAACAAACAGGCCATGCTACTGTGCTTAGGGAGCCCTGGCAGAGTTAGGAAGCAAACAACCGAGGCATCCTAAAGCTTTTCTTCGTAGAGCTTTCCCTTCACGTTGAAGCATGACTTCAAAGATGTAACCACCTGGTATCACAGTACAAAGAATATAGGAAGCAGGAGAAGGGAGGAAAGTATTTGAGCACTCCAGCCCATGACTAAGAAAATGACAAAAAAAAAAAAAAAACACTTTTTAAAAATAATTTTCTTGGTCTTCGGGAAACATCTCTTTCAGTCTTCCCGGAAGGAACAGTGTGGGGAAGGTTAATATCTAACAACTGTACTGACCCAAGGGTTTACAATAAATATCCGAAATGCTTTCACTCTAAGAGGATTTGCCTAAATATGCTATTTAGTATCTGCAAGCGCTTCACAACCTGATGAGTCTTTATCACCCAACCAGTTAACATGCAAGGACAGTCTCACAAAAATGATTTCCAGGGCTTCCCAAACCTAATTTATTTACGAACCACTTGAAGATAGTGCCGAATGCAGACTGAGTCAACAGGACCAGAACAGAGCCTAAGGTTCTGCAATTCTACCAAGCACCCAGGTGGTGCTGATGTGTAGGACCACTGTGTAGTAACACATGCCTCAGCCACAGTTTCTTCACTGAGATCCCCATATGCCTGTGCTTCCCACCACTGCCCCACGGATCTGAGCTTTACAGAAATTTATTGTGGGTTCATTTTCTTTATAACCTAAAAGATATATATTTTACTCACTCAACACCAAGGCTTCTCTTTTGAGGAAATAATTAACAGGTATTTCGAGAAAATTAGTTTTCTTAAGTCAGTTTTTCTCAACACGGAGTATAGAGACATGTTCTTGGTGGGTCCTCAAGAATAATTTTCCATAAAAGAGGTCCATGCAATGTCTTCTTCACCAGAGCTTTACCCTACTCAGCAGCACAGCCAAAATCCAGCTGCAGAAAAAGGACTGCCATCTGGGAACAGACAAAGGTTGGGAGGAAGGGTAATTCTGAAAGTCAGAGATTGACTTCCATCCCCGCAAACCTCTGAAATGGATTACTGAATAAGTGATCTGTGAGAAATCAGGGGCAATAAAACGAGGCAGTCACTAGAAAACAGGATGGTTTTGCTAAGAATAAGTTACACCAAACACTTTCCTTTTTGACAGGCTTTCTAAGAATGGAGGCTATGACAATGCTTTAGACAGACTATCTAGATTTCAGCAAGGTATTTCAGTCTCTTAAAACAGTTTGTGGCCTAGAAGACGAAATGCAGCCTAAATAATAATGTGCTGCATAGATTCACAGGTGCTTAAACAGAACATGCAGACAACGGATTGATGGCATAATGGCAGTCCAGTAAGTGATCCCTTCACAGCTCCTTCCCGTCTCCCCTCCAATCCCAACTTCCAACCAAATCAGAAACAATATCACAAGTGACATGTACTGAAACTGAAATTCTTACGTGTACTTTAAATGTAGACAGAAGTAAAGTCACTAGTATCAGAACTTTACAAAAGAAGGATTCAATTTCACTATACTTTGAAGCAACCACCCTTGATGAAGCCCCAGTACTTAAAATTTAATGGCATCTTCCCTGTATGAGTTATTTATGTCAACTGTTTACAATGGCAATTTCAGTGGTCACGAGTAAAGAGAGGTTGGAAATAGAAAAAGGAGGTAAAGTGGATGCCACAGAAGCAGTAGAGATTTTTCCAATTAAAACTTGGGAAAGATAATGGAAAATGGGCAACAGCAAATTCTGTATTTCCAAAGTGTACGGG
>NW_020185317.1:221740-247570 GCF_003031525.2 Neophocaena asiaeorientalis asiaeorientalis | reverse complement strand
GAAACGTGAAAGAGCAAATATCTGCTGTCCCACCTTAAGTATCCACATTATTTTGCATCTACAGGACAACAAAGGGTCTCAGGAGGTAGCACTCAGGAGTTTTTATTCTGAATCATCAATCAGAAAAGGACCAGCTTTGCGAAACACACCAAAAACTTCCTTCTTGCTATGCTTATACTCTTCAGTAAACCAAAGTTATGCACACATCACTAAACTACAAGAAAGGAGAACCTTCCATCAGACAACTTATGATAGGAAGAAATTAACAATTTAAAATGTCTAGCGGACAGACCTTCAAGATGGTGGACGAGTAAGATGTGGAGATCAACTTCCTCTCCAAAAATACATCAGAAATATATCTACATGTGGAACAACTCCTACAGAACACCTACTGAGCGCTGGCAGAAGACCTCAGACCTCCCAAAAGGCAAGAAACTCCCCACATACCTGGGTAGGGCAAAAGAAAAAAGAAAAAACAGAGACAAAAGAATAGGAACGGGACCTGCACCAGTGGGAGGGAGCTGTGAAGGAGGAAAGGTTTCCACACACTAGGAAGCCCCTTCGAGGTCGGAGACTACAGGTAGCGGAGGGGGAAAGCTTCGGAGCCACCAAGGAGAGCACAGCAACAGGGGTGCGGAGGGCACAGCAGAGAGATTCCCGCACAGACGATCGGTGCCGACCAGCACTCACCAGCCCGAGAGTCTTGTCTGCTCACCCACCGGGACGGGCGGCAGCTGGGAGCTCAGACTCTGGCTTCGGAGGTCAGATCCCAGGAGAGGACTGGGGTTGGCTGCGTGAACACAGCCTGAAGGGGGCTAATGCGCCATGGCTAGCCGGGAGGGAGTCTAGGAATATGTCTGGAGCTGCCAAAGAGGCAAGAGACTTTTTATTCCCTCTGTTTCCTGGTGCGCGAGGAGAGGGGATTCAGAGCGCCGCTTAAAGGAGCCCCAGAGATGAGACGGGCGCGAGGCTTGGCTATCACCGCAGACCCCAGAGACGGGCATGAGACGCTAAGGCTTCTCCTGCAGCCACCAAGAAGCCTGTGTGCAAACACAGGTCACTATCCACACCCCCCCTCCAGAGATCCTGTGCAGTCCGCCACTGCCAGGGTCCCGTGATCCAGGGACAACTTCCCGAAGGGAACACACGGGGCGCCTCAGGCTGGTGCAACATCACGCCAGCCTCTGCCACCTGAAGGTTTGCCCTGCATTCTGTACACCTCTCTCCCCATGGCCTGAGTGCACCAGAGCTCCCGAATCAGCTACTCCTTTAACCCCGTCCTGCCTGAGCCAGGAAGAAAAGCCCTCAGGCGACCTACACGCAGAGGCAGGCCCAAATCCAAAGCTGAATCCCAGGAGCTGTGCGAACAAAGAAGAGAAAGAGAAATGTCTCCCAGCAGCCTCAGGAGTAGCGGATTAAATCTCCACAATCAACTTGATGTACCCTGTATCTGTGGAATACCTGAAGAGACAACAAATCATCCCAAAATTGAGACGGTGGAGTTTGGGAGCAACTGTAGACCTGGGGTTTGTTTCTGCATCTAATTTGTTTCTGGTTTTATGTTTATCTTAGTTTAGTAATTTAGAGATATTATCATTGGTAGATTTCTTATGGATTTGGTTGCTCTCTTCCTTTTTGTATATATATATATACTATTTTCCTTTTTCTCTCTTTGTGAGTGTGTATGTGTATGGTTATTTGTGTGATTTTATCTCTACAGCTTTGCTTTTACCATTTGTCCTAGGGTTCGGTCTGTCTATTTTGGTTTTTTTATTAGTATACTTTTTAGCACTTGTTATCATTGGTGGATTTGTTTTTGGTTTGGTTGCTCTCTTCTATCTTTCTTTTTTTTCTTTTTTTAAACTTTTTTACTTTTAATAATTTTCAATAACTATTTTATTTTTCTTTCTTTCTTTTTTTCTCCCTTTCCTTCTGAGCCGTGTGGTTGACAGGATATTGGTGCTCTGGCCAGGTGTCAGGCCTGTGCCTCGGAGGTGGGAGAGCCAAGTTCAGGACACTGGTCCATCAGAGACCTCCCGGCTCCACGTAACATCAAAAGGCGAAAGCAATCCCAGAGATCTTCATCTCAATGCTAAAACCCAGTACCACTCAACAACCAGCAAGCTACAGTGCCCAACACCTTATGCCAAACAACTAGCAAGAGAGGAACACACTCCAGCCATTAGCAGAGAGGCTGACTAAAATCATAATAAGGTCACAGACACCCCAAAACACACCACTGGACGCAGTCCTGCCCACCAGAAAGACAAGATCCAGCCTCATCCACCAGAACACAGGCACCAGTCCCCTCCACCAGGAAGCCTACACAACCCAGTGAACCAACCTCAGCCATTGGGGGCAGACACCAAAAACAACAGGAACTACGCACCTGCAGCCTGTGAAAAGGGGACCCCAAACACAGTAAGTTAAGCAAAATGAGAAGACAGAGAAACACACAGCAGATGAAGGAGCAAGATAAAAACCCACCAGACCTAACAAATGAAGAGGAAATAGGCAGTCTACCTGAAGAAGAATTCAGAATAATGATAGTAAAGATGATCCAAAATCTCAGAAATAGAATGGACAAAATGCAAGAAACATTTAACAAGGACCTAGAAGAACTAAAGGACAAACAAACAATGATGAACAACACAATAACTGAAGTTAAAAATACCCTAGAAGGAATCAATAGCAAAATAACTGAGGCAAAAGAATGGATGAGTGACCTGGAAGATGAAATAGTGGAAAAAACTGCCACAGAGCACAAAAAAGAAAAAAGAATGAAAAAAATGAAGACAGTCTGAGAGACCTCTGAGACAACATTAAACACACCAACATTCGAATTATAGGGGTCCCAGAAGAAAAGGAGAAAAAGAAAGGGACTCAGAAAATATTTGAAGAAATTATAGTTGAAAACTTCCCTAATATGGGAAAGGAAATAGTCAGTCAAGTCCATGAAGAGCAGAGAGTCCCATACAGGAAAAATCCAAGGAGAAACACGCCAAGACACATATTAATCAAACTATCAAAAATTAAATGCAAAGAAAAAATACTAAAAGCAGCAAGGGAAAAACAACAAATAACATAAGAGGGAATCCTCTTAAGGTTAACAGCTTATCTTTCATCAGAAACTCTGCAAGCCAGAAGGGAGTGGCAGGACATATTTAAACTGATGAAAGGGAAAAACCTACAACCAAGATTACCCTACCCAGCAAGTATCTCATTCAGATTTGACAGAGAAATTAAAACCTTTACAGACAAGCAAAAGCTAAGAGAATTCACCACCACCAAACTAGCTTTGCACCAAATGCTAAAGGAACTTATCTAGGCAGGAAACACAAGAGAAGGAAAAGACCTATAATAATAAACCCAAAACAATTAAGAAAATGGTAATAGGAACATACATATCAAAATTCCCTTAAAGGTAAATGGATTAAATGCTCCAACCAACAGACATAGACTGGCTAAATGAATACAAAAACAAGACCCATATATATGCTGTCTACAAAAGACCCACTTCAGACCTAGGGACACATACAGAATGAAAGTGAGGGGATGGAAAAAGATATTCCATGCAAATGGAAATCAAAAGAAAGCTAGAGTAGCAATTGTCTTATCAGACAAAATAGACTTTAAAATCAAGACTATTACAATCCAGCAAGTATCTCATTCAGATTTGACAGAGAAATTAAAACCTTTACAGACAAGCAAAAGCTAAGAGAATTCACCACCACCAAACTAGCTTTGCACCAAATGCTAAAGGAACTTATCTAGGCAGGAAACACAAGAGAAGGAAAAGACCTATAATAATAAACCCAAAACAATTAAGAAAATGGTAATAGGAACATACATATCAAAATTCCCTTAAAGGTAAATGGATTAAATGCTCCAACCAACAGACATAGACTGGCTAAATGAATACAAAAACAAGACCCATATATATGCTGTCTACAAAAGACCCACTTCAGACCTAGGGACACATACAGAATGAAAGTGAGGGGATGGAAAAAGATATTCCATGCAAATGGAAATCAAAAGAAAGCTAGAGTAGCAATTGTCTTATCAGACAAAATAGACTTTAAAATCAAGACTATTACAAAAGAAAAAGAAGGGCACTACATAGTGTTCAAGAGATCAATCCAAGAAGAAGATATAACAATTGTAAATATTTGTGCACCCAACATAGGAGTACCTCAGTACATAAGGCAAATGCTAACAGCCATAAAAGGGGAAATCGACAGCAACACAATCACAGTAGGGGACTTTAACACCCCACTTTCACCAATGGACAGATCATCCAAAATGAAAATAAATAAGGAAACACAAGCTTCATGATACATTAAACAAGATAGACTTAACTGATATTTATAGAACATTCCATGCAGAAACAACAGAATACACTTTCTTCTCAAGTGCTCACGGAACATCCTCAGAATAGATCATATCTTGGGTCACAAATCAAACCCTGGTAAATTTAAGAAAATTGAAATCATATCAAGTATCTTTTCTGACCACAACGCTATAAGACTAGATATCAATTACAGGAAAAAATCTATAAGAAATACAAAGACATGGAGGCTAAACAATACACAACTAAATAACCAAGAGATAGCTAAAGAAATCAAAGAGGAAATCAAAGAACACCCAGAAACAAATGACAGAAAAGGATGACCCAAAATCTATTGAATGCAGCAAAAGCAGTTCTAAGAGGGAAGTTTATAGCAATACAATCCTACCTCAAGAAACAAGAAACATCTCAAATAGACAACCTAACCTTACACTGAAAGCAATTAGAGAAGGAAGAACAAAATAACCCCATAGTTAGCAGAAGGACAGAAATCATAAAGATCAGAAATAAATGAAAAAGAAATGAAAGAAACAATAGCAAAGATCAATAAAACTAAAAGCTGGTTCTTTGAGAAGATAAACAAAATGGGTAAACCATTAGCCAGATTCATCAAGAAAAAAAGGGAGAAGACTCAAATCAATAGAATCAGAAATGAAAAAGAAGTAACAACCGACAAGGCAGAAATACAAAGGATCATGAGAGATTACTACAAGCAACTATATGCCACTAAAATAGACAACATGGGGGCTTCCCTGGTGGTGCACTGGTTGAGAGTCCACCTGCCGATGCAGGGGACATGGGTTCGTGCCCCGGTCCGGGAAGATCCCACATGCTGCGGAGCAGCTGGGCCTGTGAGCCATGGCTGCTGAGCCTGTGCATCCGGAGCCTGTGCTCCACAATGGGAGAGGCCACAACAGTGAGAGGCCTGCGTACCACAAAAGAAAAAAAAAATGGACAAAGTGGAAGAAATAGACAAATTATTGGAAAAGCACAACCTTCCGAGACTGAACCAGGAAGAAATAGAAAATATGAATAGACCAATAATATGCACTGAAATTGAGACGGTGATTAAAAATCTTCCAACAAACAAAAGCACAGGACCAGATGGCTTCACAGGCAAATTCTATCAAACATTTAGAGAAGAGCTAACACCTATCCTTCTCAAACTCTTCCAAAATATAGCAGAGGGAGGAACACTCCCAAACTCATTCTATGAGGCCACCATCACCCTGAAACCAAAATCAGACAAAGATGTCACAAAGAAAGAAAACTACAGGCCAATATCACTGATGAACATAGATGCAAAAATCCTCAACAAAATACTAGCAAACAGAATCCAACAACACATTAAAAGGACCATACACCATGATCAAGTGGGGTTTATCCCAGAAATGCAAGGATTCTTCAATATACACAAATCAATCAATGTGATAAAACATATTAACAAATTGAAGGAGAAAAACCATATGATCATCTCAATAGATGCAGAAAAAGCTTTCGACAAAATTCAACACCCATTTATGATAAAAACCGTCCAGAAAGAACGCATAGAGGGAACTTACCTCAACATAATAAAGACCATATATGACAAACCCAGAGCCAACATTGTTCTCAATGTTGAAAAACTGAAACTGTTTCCCTAAGATCAGGAAAAAGACAAGGTGTTCCACTCTCACCACTATTATTCAACACAGCTTTGGAAGTTTTAGCCACAGCAATCAGAGAAGAAAAAAGAAATAAAAGGAATCCAAATCGGATATAAAGAAGTAGAGCTGTCACTGTTTGCAGATGACATGATACTATACATAGAGAATCCTAAAGATGCTACCAGAAAATAGAGCTTATCAATGAATTTGGTAAAGTAGCAGGATACAAAATTAATGCACAGAAATCTCTTGCATTCCTATACACTAATGACAAAAAATCTGAAAGAGAAATTAAGGAAAGACTCCCATTTACCGTTGTGACAAAAAGAATAAAATATCTAGGAAGATACCTACCTAAGGATACAAAAGACCGTATACAGAAAACTATAAGACACTGATGAAAGAAACTAAAGAGGATACAAACAGATGGAGAGATATACCATGTTCTTGGACTGGAAGAATCAACAATGTGAAAATGAATATACTACCCAATGCAATCTACACATTCAATGCAATCCCTATCAAACTACCACTGGCATTTTTCACAGAACTAGAACAAAAAATTTCACAATTTGTATACAAATACAAAAGACCCCCAATAGCCAAAGCAATCTTGAGAAAGAAAAATGGAGCTGGAGGAATCAAGCTCCTGGACTTCAGACTATACTACAAATCTACAGTAATCAAGACAGTATGGTACTAGTACATAAACAGAAATATAGATCAATGGAACAGGATAGAAAGCCCAGAGATAAACCCACACACATATGGTCACCTTATCTTTGATAAAGGAAGCAAGAATAATCAATGGAGAAAAGATAGCGTTTTCAATAATTGGTGCTGGGTAAACTGGACAGCTACATGTAAAAGAATGAAATTAGAACACTCCCTAACACCATACACAAAAATAAACTCAAAATGGATTAAAGACCTAAATGTAAGGCCAGACACCATCAAACTTTAGAGGAAAATATAGGCAGAACACTCTATGACATAAATCACAGCAAGATCCTTTTTGACCCCCCTCCTAGAGAAATGGAAATAAAAACAAAAAGAAACAAATGGGACCTAATGAAACTTAAAAGCTTTTGCACAGCAAAGGAAACCATAAACAAGACGAAAAGACAACCCTCAGAATGCAGGAAAATATCTGCAAATGAAGCAGCAGACAAAAGGATTAATCTCCAAAATTTACAAGCAGCTCATGCAGCTCAATATCCAAAAAACAAAAACCCAATCCAAAACTGCACAGAAGACCTAAATAGATATTTCTCCAAAGAAGATATACAGACGGCCAACAGACACATGAAAAGATGCTCAAAATCACTAATCATTCGAGAAATGCAAATCAAAACTACAATGAAGTATCACCTCACATCAGTCAGAATGGCCATCATCAAAAAATCTACAAACAATAAATGCTGGAGAGGGTGTGGAGAAAAGGGAACCCTCTTGCACTGTTGGTGGGAATGTAAATTGATACAGCCAGTATGGAGAACAGTATGGAGGTTCCTTAAAAAACTAAAAATAGAACTACCATATGACCCAGCAATCCCACTACTGGGCATATACCCTGAGAAAACCATAATTCAAAACGAGTCATGTACCACAATGTTCAATGCAGCACTATTTAGAATAGCCAGGACATGGAAGCAACCTAGGTGTCCATCGACAGATGAATGGATAAAGAAGATGTGGCACATATATACAATGGAATATTACTCAACCATAAAAAGAAACGAAATTGAGTTACTTTTGGTGAGGTGGATGGACCTAGAGTCTGTCATACAGAGTGAGGTAAGTCAGAAAGAGAAAAATAAATACCGTATGCTAACACATATAGATGGAATCTAAAAAAACATTTTTTTTTAATGGTTCTGATGAACCTAGGGGCAGGACAGGAATAAAGATGCCGACGTAGAGAATGGACTTGAGGACACGGGGAGGGGGAAGGGTAAGCTGGGACAAAGGGAGAGAGTAGCACTGACATATATACACTACCAAATGTAAAACAGATAGCTAGTGGGAAGCAGCCACATAGCACAAGGAGATCATCTCGGTGCTTTTTGACCATCTAGAGGGGTGGGATAGGGAGGGTGGGAGGGAGACGGAAGAGGTAGGGGATATGGGGACATATGTGTACGTATTGCTGATTCACTTTGTTATACAGCAGAAACTAACACAACATTGTAAAGCAATTATACTCCAATAAAGATGTTAAAAAAAAAGAAAGGGATATGACGATCAAATGTAATGCATGAAACTTTATTGTATCCTGGATTTTTTTTAAAGTTGTGCATTAATTTCAACATTAAATGTATATAAGATGATATTACTGGATTATGTTTAATTTTCTTAGGTAAAATGATAATAATAATAATATTAGAGGTGGTAGGACAATATCTGTATTCTTAGGAAACATGAAAGTATTTGGGGTGCTCTGTAATGTCATCTGCAACTTATTTTGTTTAATTTCAGAAAAATATATACAAATGTAGAGAGAGAATAGAATGTGATAGTATGTTAACAATTTATGATAAAGAGTATATGAGTGTCTCTGCTCAATATTATGAAACAACCTAAATGGGAAAAGAATTTGAAAAAGTATAGATACATGTATATGTATAACTGAATCACTTTGCTGTACACCTGAAACACACAACATTGTTAATCAACTATACTCCAATATAAAATAAAAAGTTTTTAAAAAAAGATAATGGAAAACAAAGAGTATACGAGTGTCTTGCTTTTTACTTCAACTTGTTTACAATTAGTAATTTCTGAAAAGTTAAAGGTTGAGGGAAAAAGACAATTTTTTTTAAATTTAAGCATTCATTAATATTTTTTATTCCCCCTAAGTCTTATTTTCTCCATAAAAGCTTATGTTCCTCAACTTTTTCATGCCCCTTACTGCAGAAATTTCCAGTATAAATGTCTCTTTGGAGACTGGTAGCAATTACAGTTATCTCTGAACTATGCAGTCAATATTCCAAATGTATACAGATCATAATAAAAGGTATATTTAAAAATAACATAAAGCATCAAAAGTTCAATGAACAGGGTTATCCAGTAGATAATACGTTAAAAGCTGAGTGCTAATTTCTGTTTCTGTGCTTTCAATTTTTTTCAAGGTAAGAACTTCAACTATTTCTTCACAGAAAGTTAGAGAAACCCTGTGGTAAAATTCAAAGCTGCCTTTAGCCCAATACTTCCCACCAAGTTAACAACAAAGTTCAACCTAAGTTATTACAAGACTGATAGCTGTGTTACCCCACACGTCTTACTACATGTAAAGATCATCTTAAGCTCACCCACAAGATAAGCCAGCGAGTCCAAAGATCAAGAAAGAAAGAGTACCAAAAGCTGCAGGTTAAATCAGTGAGAGCTCAACCTAAATTGGGGGAACTGAATCCAAAATTGATGATGACAAAGCAGATGGCACACATATTTCTCATCTGGCACTCTGCCCAAGAAATAGCAAACCAAGAAGGAATTCTTATGCAACAAATGAACATATTTTAGAGATACTAACTCAAAAACAAAACAAAACAAAACTTAACATGTTCTTTGATTTTTTATTTCTTATGTCCTTATCATCAAAGAAAGTAGGGGATTAATGAGCAAATCGATTTAAAGGTCAGCTTTCTCAACTCTGAAACACACTTCCAATGGAAAGAGATGCTGCTTCAACCAAATTAACATATGATTTCACAAAACTAATGAAAATCCCTGAATAATAGGCTTGTCACATTTCATTTTCATTCTCTGACCAAAAACTGATTTTTACTAAGAACTGCTTCAAACACGTTAATGAATGATCCTTAACAATTGACAGGATAAAGTAAATAAGTAAGGAAGCCAAAATCCAAAATAAAGTTAACTTTCTATATTCCAAAATAATAACATTTGGCTGTGAACAATTAAAGATAATAATTTGTTATAGATTTAAATGTTTCTTTCGAGCTACAAAGGGCAAATAATATATAGTACATTCCAACAGTCACAATACTATTATACTATGAAATGTAGGGATTACATTCTCTACTTCCAAAATCAGACAGTTTAAAAACTATTTTTGTATATGTTTAAAAATATCAACAATAAAGAAGTTTTGTTTTTCTTTAAATTAGTAAGAGGTTTTATAGTTTATTCCCCCCAGCAAATATCAGGAAAACAAGTTTTTAAATTACAGATGCATTTTAGAATCCTCACTTCTGCAGCAAATCCATACACTAAGAATATCTTGCCAAATAAATGAACTGCTTCTAGCGATGACCTATTTCAAAAGAAAAATCTAACTAAAATTTGTGCGAATGAAACTAAATGGACTCTAATGGACTACTTACCTCAAAACCTACTTATGCATTATCTACATTAAAGCCATTATGAGAAATAGCATGAAATACTGTTCCATAAATAATACTTTTTTAAAAATCAAGCTAAAACAAAATGCTTAGAGGTTATATTTCTATAATACCTGTGGTCTTCACCTACTTAGCTCAGTATCTTTTATTGTTTCAAATAAAACAGTATAATTTCCTGAAGTAAAATAAGCATTGCTTAAGAGTTGTGTAAGCACTGAAAAACAAGAAAGCAATATTTACTCTTGTAAATAATTTATATGTATTACCTTACCTAACCCTTAAGACAACCCTCTAAGGTAGATACGATTACTATCATTTTAGAGATGAGAAAAGTAAAATTCAGAGAAGTAACTGTGGCAGATCACTAAGCGTTGCCTAAAATCTAATCTCTCCTTTCCTAGTAACAGAGGTATACCTGGGCACATGGCCATCCAGCCCCCATTCAGTTCGCTGTGGTCATGCACCAAGTTTTCACCAATGGTTCTCACTGGTGAACTAAGTTCCCTCGTGAGTGGAGGTGATGTATGCACCTTCCAGGTCATGTGCTTCTGTCCCTTCTCACAGTGGAACACAAATGTAGAACTGAGGCAACTTCAACCATTCAGATGATGACAGCACCCTAAGGAACGGCAGAGAACCAAAATAAAAGAAATAAGCAGTGCTCAAAGTGCCTATGTATCCTGGACGATCGTCCACCTGTGAAATAATGGAAAATATACATACCGTAGTCTCTGGTCCTGGTTCCTGACACAGAGCTCCTGAAACCCTTATAATTTCCAGGTGAAAGGAGCACCTCCTGGTCTAATGAGGTAACTCTGGGTGAGCTCCTGGATGAGGGCTGGTCACCAGAAAGAACAAGCCATGATTAGAAGCTTGGACTTTTCAGCCCCGCCTCCCATTCTCTTGAGAAGGGAGAAAGGCTGAAAATGGACTTAATGATCTGTCATGCCTACATGATAAAGCCTCCATAAAAATCCCAATTATATGGGGTTCAGAGAGCTTCCAGGTGGGTGTGCACATCCAAGTACTGGGAGCATGATGTACCCCAACCCACACGGAAAGAAGCTTCTGCACTCAGGGCCCTCCCAGACCCGAGAGGGTCCTTCATATTTCTCTTCATCTGACTGTTCATCTGTATCGTTTATCATATCTTTTTTTTGTGTGTGTGATACGCGGGCCTCTCACTGTTGTGGCCTCTCCCGTTGTGGAGCACAGGCTCCGGACGCGCAGGCTCAGGGGCCATGGCTCACGGGCCTAGCCGCTCCACGGCATGTGGGATCTTCCTGGACCGGTGCACGAACCCGTGTCCCCTGCATCGGCAGGCGGACTCTCAACCACTACGCCACCAGGGAAGCCCTATCATATCTTTTAATGAGCTGGTAAACAAAAGTAAATGTTTCCCTGAGTTCTGTGAGCTGTCCTAGCAAATTAATTTGATCCAAGGTGGGAGGAGGTCATAAGAACCTCTGATTTGCAGCCAAGTTGGACAGAAGTTGTACGTAACCTGGGGACCTACTTGCCCTTGGCATGTGAATTGGAGGGGGCGGGGCAGAGTCATGGGACTGAGCCCTTAACCTGTGGGATCTGATGCTATCTCCAGGTAGATAGTATTAGAACTGACTTAAACTGTAGGACACCCAGGTGGTATCCCAGAGGATTGCTTCTTGGGGGAAAACCTCCAACCATTTGGCAACTAGAGGCATCAGAAGTGTTCTGTGTGAAAGAAAAGGAGACACACAGGGGGGAAGGAATGAAGTTTTTCAAAACACTCTTTCAGGTAAAAACAAGAGAAATATTAGAGAAAATGTCAGCAAGCAATGAGCTTCTATCTTTAGAGCCACTGTTTTGGGGAAGTGTCGATTATACCAGCTTAGCTCTTACTCAGAGAATCTTAGAAATTGGTAACAGAAATGGGGTGCTGATATTATATAAATATAAAATAGGAGGCACTGGCTGAGCAACTGGGTGCTAGGTAACAAGAAAGAAGCTACTGCTAACTGGAAAAGGTTATAAACTAGTGACCCTTGTTTGTCACAGTAAAGTAGTTGGTGAATCTGTCGCCTGAGACAACCTGTAAGGCAGCTGAACAACATGCCTATAGAACCTACTGCTCTAAGAAAAGTAGATGGAAAGTGCAGGAATGGGTTATTTCTGTAATTTCCAGGTATTCAACCAGAATTAACTGTCTAACATTGATGGGGCTATTGTCACAAAGAACTCCTGGAACTAACTGCATACATTCTTTAGCAAAAGTCTAAGACTTTCTTACCTTATACAATAAAAATATCAGTGTTAAGATGCCTTAGTATGTCTATTTCTAAATTAGTTTCATCCTTCCCTCAATGACAATTGAACAGAAAGCACTAAATAAAACCTTCTCACATTTTGGAAATGGAGAAATGGAATATTTTATTTCCAAAAAACTTTCTTAGAGGAAAACAAATTTTTAATCTTATTACCACAGTCATCCAGTAAATCTTTTGTTTCACTTTAATATTACACACATCTAAAAATACAACAATTAGTAAGATATATTATTTCAAACACACTTCCTTTAGAAATGTTTATTTTAATTGGAGATTCTGTATATTTTGCTTCACTTGTTCTCTCTCTCTCTCTCTCTCTCTCTCTCTTATTATCTTTTCATTTCCAAATTTAGCTAAGAATTTGTTAGAATTTCATTCAAGGTCAAGTTGTGTGTTTCTTTAAAATACTGGGAAGTCATAATCCTCAAATATATATGTAAATAAAAAGTCAGTGTTATGTTAGTTATTATAAGAAACTTTGGTTCCTAAAAGTGCTGTCAATTTAAAGACTCACAGTACTTTCAACCACCCCCACCTACTACAAAATGGAGACTAGATGTATGAATAAAATTAAGTAAAAGAAAGAGCCTAAAAAAGCACTAGTCAAAAAACTAAGAAAAATTACAGAAATAAAACCTTGTCTCAAATGTCATCTTCTTGATAAACACCAAAATTTATCCAAGAAATGCCTGCTACTTTCTATCCCTAAATATATTTTCCCAATAGCCTACTTATTTAACAGTGAAATTTAGACCACGATGTTGTGTTGGTTGCTTATTCAGAAGAACTACAATGATTTTTATCCCTACATTCTCCTTTTTCTTTAGGCACATAACAAATAATAAAACACAGAAGTTTTAGGTTTCAACTAAAATGAGAAGTTGGATTCCATTTAAGTTTGTAATTTACTCATTTCCTAACCCCTGACATGGCTTCAAGTCTTTTAAAATTATTTAAACTTTAGCAGCTTAAAAATGGGAGAACAAGAGAGATAATGTCTATGTCTGAGCAGAATCAGGAAAGAATACTTAGTTGTGCCTAATGAAAATGTATTATATAGCAAAATTTGAGACAGTCAGTTAAAAAAAACTTTCAAGTTGGATATTTCTATAGATGCTTCCATTCAAAACAAAAAAAATAATTATATACTCAAAAGAATTGAAGCCAGGTCTCAAAGAGATATTTGTACACCTACATTCACAGCAATGAATTCAATAGCAATTCAATAGCAAAAAGGTGGAAACAACCCAACTGTTTATTGATGGATGAATGTACAAACAAAATATGATATATCCATGCAACAGAATATTACTCAGCCTTAGAAAGTAAGGAAATTCTGACACATGCTACAGCATGGATGAACCTTGAAGACATTATGCTAGATGAAATAAGCCAGTCACAAAAAGACAAATACTATATGACTCCACTTATATGAGATACCTGGAATAGTCAAATTCATATAGACAGAAAATAGAATGGTGCTTGTCAGGGCATGGTGGGGGTGGGGGGAGGGAGAAATGGGAAGCTTTGTTTAATGGGTATAGACTTTCAGTTTTTCAAAATGAAAAGAGTTCTGGAGATTGTTTGTATAACAATGTCAATGTACTTAACATTACTGAGTTTTACATATAAGAATGGTTATTTAAGGTGGAAAATTTTTATGTTATGTGTATTTTACCTCAATTAAATTCTTCAATCTACACATGGATTTTTTTAAAAAAGCATGTACCAGGCTTCCCTGGTGGCGCAGTGGTTGACAGTCCGCCTGCCGATGCAGGGGACACGGGTTCATGCCCCGTTCCGGGAAGATCCCACATGCTGTGGAGTGGCTGGGCCCGTGAGCCATGGCCGCTGAGCCTGCACGTCCAGAGCCTGTACTCCGCAACGGGAGATGCCACAACAGTGAGAGGCCCGCATACCGTAAAAAAAAAAAAAAAGCATGTACCTATGGGAGGGGTGAACAAAACAGAGATAACAAAGATGAAAAAAGATAATAAAAATCACGTTTCAAAATCTTGAAAGCAAGCAAGCAAGCAAGAAGCTAATCAAATGTAACATCACGAGAGTAGTAGGCAGTTATAAAATTCAGTAGGAGGGAGAAGCACTTCCAGAATGGCCAAGTAAGGACCCCCCAAAATCTGATCCTCCATAAAAGCAATGAGAACACTGGAAAAATTGTGAACTTGAAGATATGTGGATTAAGATTTTCCAGGCTGAGGAACAGAAAAAGAATGAAGAAAAATTAACAGAGCCTCAGAGACCTATGAAACTACAGATATTGTATCATGGCATGCACACTGGGAATTCCAGAAGGAAAGGAAAGAAACATTATTTGAAGAAATAATGGCCAAAGACTACCCAAATTTGATGAAAACATTAATCTATACATCCAAGGAGTTCAATAAACTCAAAGTAGGATAACTAAAAAGAATCTACACCAAGACACATCATAGTCAAAAAATGTCAAAAGACAGAGAGAAATTTGAACACAGCAAGAAAAAGTCTCATCACAACCAAAGGATTCTCAATAAGATTGACAGTTGATTTCTCATCAGACACTATGAAGGCCAGAGAGCATTGGAACAACACATCCAAATCAGTGAAATTTTAAAAAGTTAACCAAGACTTCTATATCCAGCATAATTATCCTTCAAAAATGAAGAAGAAATTAAGACATTCCCAGCCAAGCAAAACCTGAGAGAATCCGTCACTATCAAATCTGTCTTACAAGAAATACTAATGGGAATTCTTGAGGCTGAAATGAAAATCACTAAATATTAACTCAAATCCACATGAAGACATAAAGAGAATTGGAAAAGCTAACGACATAGTTAAATGCAAAGTACATTATAAATGTATTTTTGTTTTTGTTTTTGTTTTTTGCGGTACGCGGGCCTCTCACTGCTGTGGCCTCTCCCGTTGCGGAGCACAGGCTCCAGACGCGCAGGCTCAGCGGCCATGGCTCACGGGCCCAGCCGCTCCGTGGCATGTGGGATCTTCCCAGACCCGGGCACGAACCCGTGTCCCCTGCATCGGCAGGCGGACTCTCAACCACTGCACCACCAGGAAAGCCCTAAACGTATTTTTGTTTACAACGCTTTTCTATTTAAAAACAACTACATAAGACAATAACTATAAAAGTGTTAATGATGGGCTTACAATGTATAAAGCAAAGAATTAAGCCATATTGAAGTAAAGTTTTTGTATACTTTTGAAATGATGTTGAAATTGATCTGAACTTGATTGTTTTAAATTAAGAATTTCACTGTTAACAACCAGGCAACAACTCAAAAATAATCATAACAATATTATCAGGAATGACAGAATAAAGGCCTATGAAAATTATCTTCTCCAGAAAAGCAACAACAAGAAAATTTAAATGGCACACTACAAAACATATATATTGAATGCAAGTAATGGAGGAACTGAGGAACAAAAAAAACATAAGTCACACAGAAAACCAATAGCAAACACGCAGATATATATCCATCTGATAAACAGTAATTACATTAAATGTAAATAAATTAAACACTCCAATCAAACATTCTAGTTAAACACTCACCAAAAGGCAGAGATTGGCAGAATATATTTTTTTATTATATTTTTTTCAGAATATATTTTTAAATGAGTCAACTACATGCTATCTAAAAGAGACAATTTAGATTCAGAGACACAAATGGGTAAAAGTAAAAGGATAGAAAAAGATACATCATGGGAACAGTAACTAAAAAAAGAGACGGAGTGACAATGCCAACAACAGACAAAATAGACTTTAAGGCAAAAATGGTAACTTGGGAGAAAGAATATTTTATAAAGATAAATGGGTCAATTCAAAAGGAAGACATAATGACTACAAACATATGTTACAAGGAGCTGCAAAATACATGAGTAGAAACTGACAGAGTTGAAGGGAGAAAAAAACAATTTAACAACAATAGTTAAAGATGTCAATACTCCATTTTCCATATTGGATTGAACAATTAGGAGATCAACAAGGACAGATATGCACCAAAAGCACAAGAAAGAAAGAAAAGGATACTTGGGCTTTATCATAATTACAAACTTTTGTGCTTCAAATGACACTGTCAAGAGAGTGAAAAGACAATCCAAAAAACATAAGAAATATTTTCAAGTCATATGTCTCATAAGTGTCTAGAATCCAGAAAGTTACAAAAAAAACTGTACAACACAAAAATTTTTTAATAAATAAATTTATTTTAAAATTAGCAAAGGATTTGAAGAGACATGCCTCCAAAAAAATATACACAAATGGCCAATAACCACACAAAAAGATGCTCAACATCATGAGTCATTACAGAAAAGCAAATCAAGACCACAATGAAATACCACTTCATACCCACCAGAATGGTTAAATCAAAAAGAAAAGCAATAACAAGTGTAGGTAAGGATATGGAAAAATCGGAACCCTCAGACATTGCTGAGTAAAATGTAAAATGGTGCACTCACTTTGGGAAACTGTTTGGCAGAGCCTCAAAATGATAAACATAGAGTTACCATATGACCCAGCAATTCCACTCCTAGGTGTATACTCAAGAGAACCGAAAACATATATCTACACAAAAACTTTTACACAAATGCTCACTGCACAATTATTCATAATAGCCAAAAACTGAGAACATCTCAAATGTCCATCAACTGATGAACGGATAAACAAAATGTGGTATATATATACAATAAAATTTTATTTGGCTATACAAAAGAATGGCGTGCTAACACATGCTACAATATGGATAAACTTTGAAAACATTATGCTAAGTGAAAGATGCCAGTCACAAAAGGCTACATATTATATAATTCCACTTTTATGAAATGTCTACAAGAGGCAAATCTACAGCGACAGAAACTAGAGTGTTGTTTGCCAGGCGCTGGAGGCAGGGAAGATGAGTGACTGCTAAGGACACTGGACTTCTTTTGAGGGTGATAAAAAGGTTCTGAAATTACAGGGTGGTGATGGTTGCACAACTATGTAAATATACTAAAACCCACTACATTGTACACTTTAAGATGATGGATTTTATGGTATGTGAATTATATCTCAACAAAGCTATTATTTTTTTAAATCAGTGAGGAAAATGAATACCTACAGAATGACTCACCAAGATAGAAAATAAACTATATTCTGTTTTATAATCAGTACAGACCCAGACTGTGGTGGATGTAAAGATGATAATAATTTAAAGATAAATAATAAACAGTGCTAATCTTTAAGGAATTTAGTCTTTAACAAGAAGTATAATCAATAACAAATCTTTGGAAAGAATTTTGATTCCTTCACCTAGTTTTCACTCTCAAAATATATAAAATGCTAATTTTACCATGACAAACTTTAATAGAAAACTCAATTCCAGCAAACTTTAAATATTAGCCAGGACTTCCCTGGTGGCGCAGTGGTTAAGAATCCACCTGCCAATGCAGGGGACATGGGTTTGATCCCTGGTCTGGGAAGATCCCACATGCTGCAGAGCAACTAAGCCCATGCACCACAACAACTGAGGCTGCACTCTAGAGCCTGTGAGCCACAACTACCGAGCCCACGTGCCACAACTACTGAAGCCCACGCACCTAGAGCCCGTTCTCTGCAACAAGAGAAGCCACCGCAATGAGAAGCCCGCGCACCACTAGGAAGAGTAGCCCTCACTCACAGCAACTAGGGAAAGACCGCACGCAGCAACGAAGACCCAACGCAGCCATAAATACATAAAATTTTTTAAAGTCTGTTGAAAATTTTTTTAAATAAATATTAGCCACCACCAAAATTCAACAACCAGATGCTAAAGGTAAATTAACTCGAATTCTATCTCCAGTCACACTTCTCTCCAAGCACAGTAAGTTCCAAGCTGTGGTCCAGCCTCCCAGCTCTGTTGCACCGTGTGATCCTAGCTTAGGGGTGCCAAGAAATTTCCATGACCTCATTTCCTCACCCTGGACCCAACTCCATGCTTACTTCCCCTTCAGATTTTACAGCGCCAAAATTTTATGCCTTTAGGCATCTAACTCTTTCCTTCAAACACCATTAGTTACTGAGGTTCTTCAGACATATATTTTAAATCAGGTCATCAAACCAAGTGCAGCTCCCTTCTTTTATGTCTTTTTATTTCTTTTACTTAGTAAAGATCCAAAATGGTCCTTACCAGGACCAAAAGGCCTCTCCCTGTGTTTGGTGCCCTGCGCTAAAAAAGCCAGGTATTCACACCACCACATATGTTTTGTTGCTCCAGAACAGGGGTTACAAAACAGATGCAGGCAGCATATGAATTTAGTTTGGCCTGAGCCATTCTAAAAACATTTTAATTACCAACATACTATACCCAAGAGATGTTTTATGTACAAACTTATATTTTTACCTTCATTTGAAAAATCTGACGATTTGGCCATGCTGCACCCAAATTCCCATGTGGCAACAACTGGGTGACCTGAGTGGTGACACCTCCTTCCCCTCTGATGAAGAATGCCTCTCCACGATCCTCACCACTCCACAAGGTTTCCGTGCACAGCACTTTAAGCCAGTTTCACTTGTGTCCTGCTGGCTCTGGAGGGGTTGGAGTATGAGAACCGAGTCCAAATCCAGAGAGTTAGAAGTTGCTTCTAATCATAAGGGGAAGACCTTTTCCCTTATATTTGGTTTCAGGTTGCATGGCCACTTTCCTCTACCTTTGCCAAGCTCTCCTAGTTTCTCACTCCAAACTGCTTCAACTTCCTGTAATCATCATCACGTCTAACATCTGTACCACTCACTTACTTAAATTACCCTGGGGCACTCCTACATAATTCTGGCCTGGCAAGAAGCAGTGTTCATTCCAGGCCAACACGACAGAAAGCACTGAGGATCTCATCCACAGACCAATGAAATCTTCATTTCCAGACTCACTTCTCTTTGAAGATAAATGCTCCTCCTAAATTTCTGAATTTTGTGTTAATAATAAAATGCTTCTCAAACTTTACTGTGTATAGAACATAACTGAGGATCTTGTTAAAATGCAGATTCTGACTCAGTAGGTCTGGCTTCCAGGTAATGCTGATGCCACTGGTCTGTAGACTACACTTTGAATAGCAAGGAGTTAAAAGGCTTACAAAGGAAGAAGGAGGTTTCTGATATGGGAATTATCTCAATGAATCAGACCTCCAAGACTTGACTTTCTGCCATTTTAAAACTACAAAAATAGTAATCTTTTAGCATCTGTGCCAACTTAATATCTGATTTATATAAATAATAGCCTTTCATAATGGTCCATGAAAAAGAAACACGTGGTTCCTTCAGCCATGAGGCATTGATCATTGTATATGTATTCACTTCATGATCAACACTGAGCATTATACAGAGGTATCAGCCAAGTTTCCTTATCTTCAGAGTACTTAAAGTCTAGTTGGCAAAAAGACTAATAGCAAACAAAATAAGTAGTGCACCACCTAAAGCAGCAGATGATTAAGATCTTAATTGCTATAAGATAGTGATTCCCAAGAGTGGGGCATATTAGCATGTGGGGGGAAGGTATCAAACTAAATACACTGCCCTCAATCCCCTCCCAGATTAGGATACTCACTCTACCCCCAATCTTATTGTCAATCATGACAAAGGAAGCTACATTTACTTCTAGAAATGCCATATTCTTCATAAGAGTAAGATGGGGGCGGGGGGGAATGATGAAAAGCACCACTTTTAAATGACACACAGAAAAGTAGGTAGAACAGGTGGGCATTCCAGGTGGGAAGTGTTCCTGTGGTAAAAGTGCTGAGGTGGAGATGAGTCTGGGGTATTTATGGAATGGAAAGAGGACCTGCCTACTGGAAGTAAACCAGAGTGGTCCACTTACCACCGCCCCATTCTAGGTGGAGGAAGCATGGAAGCGATCTCCTAAGAACTGGATGACCACCATTAACAACCTTGAAAAGATATTTCTTCTTACAAAGGCTGAACTAGTTTGCCTCTCAGGTCCCTTCCAATTTTTCCTCAACTGCAGAACAAAATTTCAGTTTTCCTCTAACACGGAATTCTAACCTGAATCACGTGCCTTGCCTGATGTTGACCATGAGAAATGAGTGAAGAGAATGTGAACATGTAGAAGTGGATGTGTATAAACTGAAGAAAAAGAGAGCCTAAGTCATTGCGTCGGGTTCAATTCCATGGCTGCTCTACACCCCTGGTTCTTTGAGACGGCTCTCGAAGGTCTTATTTTCAACTCTGTCGTCAATCATCTTTGCGACTCCTCTCTGAGCCCGGTCCAAATTATCCTCATCCCTCTCACACAGGCAAGTGATGAATTACACTCCAGGTCTTCCCTGACCACCCCATGTAAAGGAAGTCTCAGTTATACTTCCTTCTCTATCAAGGTCCTCCTCTACAAAGCACTTATCACACTTTCAACTAAGTTTTCTTCACTTTTTACTCACAAAATATTTCAAAATTACATTCAGGAGATCATACAGTTCAGAAGTTAATATAAAAGTAGCTGAAATACCACCACCCTAATGTAAAAATGTTTACATTTACATTTCTGCCGCATTTGCTTTGCAATTACATATTTACTTGTTTATTCACATTTTTGTTACCATTGCCTATATCCTAATTCAATTTTCATTTTATCTGGTTAGGGCCATGTCTGAATACTGACCTTTTTTATACCTATCACTCAGCACAGAGCCTGGCACATGTAAGACTCTCAATGTTTGTTCAATGAATAATGCATGAATGACTTCTGTCCTAGAATGAAATAATGGCCATCACTACAGAAGAGTTATTAGACAAAAGACAATCACTCCATCTTTATTAAAGTTCAAAAAAAAAGAGAGAAATGGATCTTTTTTTTTCTTTGGCCTCACCTGAGGCTTGTGGGATCTCAGTTCTCCAACCAGGGATTGAACCCGGGCCACAGCAGTGAAAGCCCGGAATCCTAACCATTAGGCCACCAGGGAACTCCCCAAGAAATGGACCTTTATTGAAGGATAAGGGTTAAAATTTAAATGTGTGCTATAACTGGATATTCCACATTAGAGCGGGTTAGCTGAACAAGAAACAGAACTTCCCTAGAGGGCCCTTATCCCTCTTGTCCATATCTGCTAAAAGACATGGACAGAGGGGAGATGAGCTCTCAAAGTATCTTCTAGTTTAAAGACGCCAACTCAATAGCTTAAAGAGGGAAAGAACAAAAGAAGAGAGGAAGGCAGGGAGGGGAGAAAAGAAGGAGAGAAGAAGGGAGGGAAGGGAAGAGAGAGGGAGGGAGGAGGGAAGGAAGGAGAGGAGTCCTATGCAAAGAATCCTAGACCACTAGAGAACAATTATATTTTTTCTAGGTTAGGTTGGAGGCAATACAGATCGTGTTCTGAAAACCCTCGAGTACCAAGTCCATTTGTCTGAAATGAAGCCAAGCCTAAGGAAAAAGTATAAGAAAAGTCATGTCCAATTGTCAGACTTCTCCACCTCCTTTTACCTATACTCCTGGCCAGCCAGTATCTTAACACAAAATCCTAAAACCCTGGGTTCCTCCCACTGTGGTTCCTTACATGCTCTCAAATATTAAGTATACACTCGTACTCTCTCCGCATCAACTTTATTGGATCTAAGTTCTATTCCTTTGTGCTCTTATTCTTCCAATAGGTCACTGAGAGGTATTATGCTTCTGACTTAAGGGACTGTCCGTTACTGAAAATATTTCCTCAACTCTTTTTTTTTTTAACCTCCTCTACTCTTTATGGTCAATGTGGACCTCCAACTCTCTCTAATGAAAAAAATGTCTCAGTCCTAAGACTGTGGCAGATTGTTTTATTTGTTAATTCTTCCTTCCCTCCCTGTCCTTGACACGGTTCCCCGTGGGCAGAGTTTAGTACTGAGCTATGCCACTTGATACAAGAGAAATCATTTCTAATCCACGTCATGAAGAAACATTTTTCTGGCTCCACAGATATCTTACACCACAGATAAAATATCATATGAGCACCTTTCCCCTAAACAGCCAGGGTACATCAGCACAGAGAAGCAGCCTTATACTCCCTGCCTATCACTTTGCAGAGCACATGCAGATACTCAGGGGCCGCAATTTGGCTGTACCCAGTTTTCACTTTCTTTTAGTATTTCCTCAAGATCAGAAGGTGCTACATCTTCGCTGTGAATGGAAGAGCATGTGGATTGGCTTCTAGGTACAACTTCTTTTCTTCATGAACCCATCACCTTCTTATCTGTACATGAAACTTATGCTCTGTCAGTCCTGCCTCCTGAGGACTTTTCCAGTCTCATATATAATGGTTAACCAAAAGAAAAATCTCTTCCCCTATAGCTCGAGTTTTCAGTGATAAATGAACAAAGCATCACCGAATGCTCCTCCCTGAACAAATGCCAAAGGCTGATTCATTCTCTGCATGACATCGGTGGGTTTCATCCAACCATAAAGTGAAATATCTGCTAGCGTGCACTTGATAGTAATCGCTCTTCCCTACTCCACTGATATTATGCAACAGCCAACCGCGTCATTTGACAAAGGAAATCTGTCAATAACTTCCGGTTTCTCTCTAAGGATAATGTTTGTCTTTAACTTTCCAGCTGATTTTCCAGGTGTCTCTTCAATAAAATGACTTATACTTACTTCTGTTACAAGGATCCTTTAAGGAAGCTACTAGACTTTTAATCTCTTACCCACCGTTAGCAGTATAATACATTAATTTTGTAACGGAAAACATTATTGGGTACTTGCCCTGGGAAACTTGAATAGTATAACAAGGAAGCCACTGTGCTTTGTTTGAAAATGACACCAAAACATCCATGGCTTCACAGACAAAGTTTCATAACAGGCAATGACTGGGGACTTGGAGCGAATGGATGGCAAGCCCAATAAAAAGCAGTTTTGAGGTAGTCATCATCATAATTCCATATGCACTTTTTCATTTCAGCTACTGTTTTGAAATCATCACTCTCACAAACGTCCTTGTTTTTACACATACAGATACACATTTTATATTTGGAATGGGATTTGGTTCTATAAGTATGTTTATGACATTCTGAACTGCAGCATTTACATTACTATTTTCATCACTATTTTCACACTGCAATGAACCACTTTTGAGCCACTGATCTATTTTTGTGAAACTGGGATACAATTTAAGACCAGCAACAACAAACTATGCTATTTTAACAAATAAACAATAAGCAAATGACATAAAAAGTATATTAACCAAGATGAAGTGCACCATGATGAAGTGCTTATGAAATGTAAGCTATATTGACCAGTGCAGTCTTCATAGCATGAACACAATTTTTTATACCATAATAACTTTTAAGAACATAATGGGATTTCTGATGAAATTATAATTACTCTCATATCTCAAGGTCCTACATGCTCTGCCACTCCTACACTATCTTTCTGATTCACATTTCGAAGTCCCCCCCATCACCCCACCCCCTTGTGTTGGTCTTCTTGCTAACCTTTGAACACATCCAAACACATTCTCACCTTCAGGCCTTCGCACTGGCTGTTCCCTCTGCCTGGAACACTCCTCCCCAGGTATCTGTATGAGTAACTTCTGTCACTTCCTTTAACTCTTTGCTTAGGGTCTCTTTCTTCATGAAGGCTACTCAACTATATTTATCCTGCTCTACTTTCTTTCTTCCAAAGCACTTATCCCCTTCTACCGTGCTATATAATTTGGTTTACTGTGCATCTCCCACTCCTACCCCTCCACTCCCAACTGAAAGAAAACTTCACAAGGGCAGTTTTATTCATTCAGCAACTAGATTCATGGAAGGTGCTAAATAAATAGTAGTTGAGTGAATGAATGAATAAGTGAAATGTTTTCACTGCTTTTCCTTTTTAGCTACCAATCTGTCTGTGGATCTTACTTTGAGAATTAAACAGAAAATGGAGAACTATCAAATGATTTAAGCAAGAGAACTACACAAGGTCAGAAGATGATTTAAAGTTTGCAGAGGCTGGACTTTTTTTTTAGTTTAAAAGTCAACCCATGAAAAAAATGATGAAAGTCACAATTTTCCAAATGACTAGGTCTTCGTAAGTAGTTAATTTCAACCCCACAATACACATATCTATAGATATATGATCAATGTTTGTATATATACACATACACATATATGCATGCACACATTAGACATATGTTGAACAAATCTAGAAGAAGCTAAGGACATTTTTCCATCATATGGGCATTCTTCATATAAAAGCTAATGACTTAGGTAATAGTTAAGACAACCATCCATCATAATTTTCCTGGGATAGCCCAGTTTATACTGTTTGATCTGGTGCCCCTTCCAGTCAGTATCCCCTTTTACTCTCAAAAGTGTCCTTATCTGAGCAAAAATAATTACATGGTTATCCTACTCATAAAGAAAATACATACATTTCTTCTTATTCAAGCATGCCAACCAAGCTTTGGAGGATTTTAGCAGAGTGGGTGTGGAAAAAGTGACAGCCATAATTAATTGTAACACACCTGCTGGCCAGCACTGCAAGTGAACTCTTTCAAACAGGCAATTCTTTAGCCAAGGAGCACAGCCATTGTTGAAGTACATGCCACAAGCTTCATATATCTAGCTTTAGAACTCAAATCCCCACCAGGTCACCTGCACAATCTCCAGCCCCTATGAGAATGTTCACGTGATGAGTGGGCACAGCACATTCTTCTCTGCAAGCCCTTTGTGTGAAAAACTGAGACCCAAACCCAAGACTCTAGTCAAAAGAGAGGGCAGAAAACAAAGGCTCTTCTATTATCCTCGTGGCCCAGAGGGCTTGGAAACTAGGAGAATGTGGAGTCAAGTCTTCACAACGACACATGTGTTTTGGTCTCTCAGTAAATTCCAAGAACTTGACCAAACACTAGATCTTGAAACTTTCATTCATATCTGCAAAAGCCATGCACCCATCAGGTCTGCAAACAGAATTTTGTTGAAGCTGCTCTCCCAAATCATAGGAGTTGTCCCAATTCATGCCAGCCCTAGGTAAACAGGCACATTCTTATTGTGCTCGAAGACAATAATAACCTGGGCTCAGAGCCAGAGTAGACACTTAATATGTCAAGGAAAAAACTATTTTATTTCTTATATGTATAAATAGATGACAAGCAACCAATTACATCAGTCTTTTGTCTTCCTTGCTATTTCTTTTTTCCTTATGCATTTTTTGGGTTTTTTGGTTTTTTTTTTTTTTTTA
>NW_020185317.1:201901-221695 GCF_003031525.2 Neophocaena asiaeorientalis asiaeorientalis | reverse complement strand
GCTGCCACTTTCCTCTGGCCCAGAGTGCCCGGTGCCCGCCCTGGCCCTCGGGGGGCGAAGGGTGCGGGCCGCTCACCTCCCGCGGCGTCGGCGCCCCTCCCGCTGGAAACCCGGGAGGCATCTGCCCGCACCTCCCCGCGGGGCGCTGGGCTGGGGGCTTCCTGCACGTCAGGGACCAGAGTGGGGGAGGCGGGAGGGGTGAGGGGAGAGGGCGGGAGGGACTGCCAGACCTTGGCCAGTTGGACCTTCCCGGGGAAGGTGTGGGAGAGCGGGGCGGATGCAGCTGGGCGAAGGACGAATGCCGAGGCTGCGGCGGAGCCCGAGCTGCTCTCCTTCTGCGACGCCGAAAGACATGAGGGTTCCGAGAGGCGCCGCGGAGGAGGAAGACCCTCTGAGGTCAAGCAGGCTGGACTCTTCCTAACTCCCCCCGGAAGGCTGAATGGAGGAGTGTCATGCCTCGGTTTCCCCAACTGCAAGGGCAAGACGGTAATACTCGGGTCACCTACACGGGGTGTGGTCACGATTAAAAATGGATTATTGAAAGCCCTCCCAGCTACTTTGCCTAAAGAGGGCACTCAAATTAAAAATTACCGTATTAATACTTTCAGCTTTCTGTTTACTTCTTTTGTAGCATCTTCATTGACTCAGTCCCACTTAGGGGAAAGAGTAAAAACGCTGACATATAAGACGATTACCCACTATGCGTGATTATCTATCTGGATAAGGGAAAGATTTACTCGATTTTACAGTTTAACTACAACCATAGGAAAGAAGTCCCAAAACATTTTTTCCACAAAAAATGGATATCCTTATTTACGGTTTTTTGTACTTTCAGTATTATCCATTTCTCTGATAACAGCTATTCATTTTTCCTTTGGGAACTACCCCTCCCCCCTTGCCCACGAGTCTCTGTGGTTCCAGGATACTGACACCTCCCACCCTCACTCCCCAGAACTGGCCAGTCTTCATATTCCAGACCACAGTGATTGGTTCTGGGATAGGCATATTGGTCCAGGAACTCAATCTGGGGTTTTTGCTGAATCAGTTCAGAAAAAGAAGCCCTTCAAACTAGAATAACTTATTTGGAAGGATATAAGCCAGTGATAAATACCACCAATGCCTAAAAATGAAGTCAAGTCAACTTCAGGAGAAGGAAAACTGTGGGAGAGGGGATGATATCTTTTGAGACTTAGGAGGCAAATATATCTGAAGTGAACTCTACCCCCGAAGGCAAAAATCCCCCTCCTTTCCTCAAGGCAGTTTCAGTTGTGTTCTGTCACATGTCACAAAAAGCCCTGACTCATTATTCTTCTGGATCTTTCCATCCCAGGCATCATTTCTAGGCTACTCCAGTGAATTGATGAACAACCCCCCCACGCCCCCCCCACACACACACACAAAAGAAAAAAAATGGTCCTATTCTTGTACTTGCTGGAAGAATAGGGATCCCGAAAGATCCCACATGATGTTCTCTTTCTACAACTTGCTCTAGACTCAGCAACCCCACAACTGCAACCCTTAACTTCCTGTGTTGATTAAGCGCTGTCTTACAATCTGGCTTTAAACAAAAAAGCATAAAATTAAATACAGCTAAAATGGATCATTATTGCTGCCCTTAGGTTTAAAAAACAAAACCTTTTCTCTCACCTTAAAAGCAGTCCCATATATCCTTAAAAAACTACAAATACAACTACCATATGACCCAGCAATCCCACTACTGGGCATATACCCTGAGAAAACCATAATTCAAAAAGAGTCATGTACCACAATGTTCAATGCAGCACTATTTAGAATAGCCCACAGATGGAAACAACCTAAGTGTCCATCATCGGATGAATGGATAAAGAAGATGTGGCACATATATACAATGGAATATTACTCAGCCATAAAAAGAAACGAAACTGAGCTATTTGTAATGAGGTGGATGGACCTAGAGCCTGTCATACAGAGTGAAGTAAGTCAGAAAGAGAAAGACAAATACCATATGGTAACACATATATATGGAATTAAGAAAAAAAAAAGTGTCATGAAGAACCTTGGGGTAAGACAGGAATAAAGACACAGACCTACTAGAGAATGGACTTGAGGGTATGGGGAGGGGTAAGGGTAAGCTGTGACAAAGTGAAAGAGTGGCATGGACATATATACACTACCAAACGTAAAATAGATAGCTAGTGGGAAGCAGCTGCATAGCACAGGGAGATCAGCTAGGTGCTTTGTGACCACCTAGAGGGGTAGGATAGGGAGGGTGGGAGGGAGGGAGACGCAAGAGGGAAGAGATATGGGAACATATGTATATGTATAACTGATTCACTTTGTTATAAAGCAGAAACTAACACACCATTGTGATGAATGGATAAAGAAGATGTGGCACATATATACAATGGAATATTACTCAGCCATAAAAATAAATGAAATTGAGCTATTTGTAATGAGGTGGATGGACCTAGAGTCTGTCATACAGAGTGAAGTAAGTCAGAAAGAGAAAGACAAATACCGTATGCTAACACATATATATGGAATCTAAGAAAAAATGTCATGAAGAACCTAGGGGTAAGACAGGAATAAAGACACAGACCTACTAGAGAATGGACTTGAGGGTATGGGGAGGGGTAAGGGTAAGCTGTGACAAAGTGAAAGAGTGGCATGGACATATATACACTACCAAACGTAAAATAGATAGCTAGTGGGAAGCAGCTGCATAGCACAGGGAGATCAGCTAGGTGCTTTGTGACCACCTAGAGGGGTAGGATAGGGAGGGTGGGAGGGAGGGAGACGCAAGAGGGAAGAGATATGGGAACATATGTGTATGTATAACTGATTCACTTTGTTATAAAGCAGAAACTAACACACCATTGTAAAGCAATTATACTCCAATAAAGATGTTAAAAAAAAAAACTATGTATCAGGCATTAAACATGAGGCTGAGGCTTCAAATAAGGTTAATAGCAAAGTCATCTTAAAATCTCAGACTTGCAAAAGTGTGTAAAGGTTAGGTTCTTTCATACCACACTCCCCATCCCTGTCACTACCACTCCCCAAACTGGGGCCTCCACTTCACAGGATCCCTGACTGGTTCTTATTTAGCCTCTTCCTGAGCTGTTCCTGTGAAGAAAACTCAGTATTTCATTAGCTGGTCAATTCTACATTTAAACTGGCCTAACATTAGACAGTGATTCCTTATATTCAGTTGAAATACTTCTTTCACTTCACAGGACTACAAGGACTAAAGACAGACTTGGGAACCCCTTGAATTTTCTCTTCCAAGATCTTTGCATGGCCCTTAGCTGTTTATCATAAGGCAGAGTCCTGACCCTTCATCATCCTCCATTACCTCCTTTCTATGAACATGCTCACCTTTGAGCACTCCTCCAGAAGCATAGTATTCAAAGCTAAACCCAAAGGCAGATTCCAGGAAACTTAAAATTCAAGCCTCTTCCAGCACCACAAGAGGGGTCCTAGAAGTATATTCATGTGGTATTATATTTCTGTAAAAGTTTTGGAAGTAAAATATTTTCATCTTAAAAGATTGCTGTCTCTGTGTACTCTAACTTCCCTTCAGTCATAATTTCCCTTGTGTCCAGAAGCACTGAAGTGATTGCTGGCATTTTGGGGATCTGGCTAAGGGGAAGCTGAGTTAGTTAAATGGAAAAAATGTATGTGGTTCATGGGCATTACAGCCCATTGGAACAGTAGCATCTATTCTGACTGCTTGAAGGCCTGCCGTCACCTGGGTCACTTGGGATTGTGATATGAAGGTGGTTGGCCAGAGACCAATCAGCAAATGAATGCTTTGGGACTCAGCACAGAAGCATGTAGGCCATGGGGTAATGTTTGAAATGTATGGATCCAGAACTAGAATTGGAAAATCCTCTCACATCTTATTCTGTATATGTAAAAGAAATTTGGTACAGATTTTCCCAAATTTGACCACTATCTTAAAAAATGTATGTAACTTTCCCAATAATGAGTTGTAGACTGGAAAGAAACTCTTCTAAACTACCAATAATAAAAATAAATTTCAATCAACTCCACTAGTAGAAAGACTGAACTATCTATTAACTCTATAGAACAAAATGTAACAAAATCATTTTCATATGAAGAAGAAATCAAAGAGTATGCAGTCAAAAGACGTAGGAAAAAGTATTGTTAAAGGTATACTAGGCAGTTAATTAATTTAAAACATCAAGATATTTTTCTGAATTTGGTGATGTCTGGTTCTTGTGAATTTTTTAATTTGTAATTGGTTGTGACTTTTATTCTAAATAAATACTTTTTGTACCTTCTTTTATACTTGTGGGTTTTTTCTTAAAGAAGCCTCTGTATTGTGTAATCTTCAGACTCCACAAAATGTGGATCTATCCCCTGTTGAAGCTGATACTCTGAATATAGTCTAATCAGTGTAGCATTCAGGGAGTGGGAGCTTCCAATGGAAGAAATAACTAAGCACAATAATAGCTGAGACGTCCATTACTGTCCTATTTCATCTATCAAGCATCATAGAGAAATGAATGACTAGTTACAACTAGGGAATTTAGGGCATGACTGAAGAATGTCCATTTGAACACACAAAAGAGAAAATTTCTTAAATGTATTACAACTTTTCTCACTTTTTAAAGAAAGTATACCAAACCTAACTGATTCATCATTTTCATAGTGGCTGTAATTTATTTACTATGCTATGATTCAGTGATACCCTTAGGACCTATCTAGGCATAAATGTTTTTGCCTCTACACTAAATGGCCTCAGGCTCCTATAGTTTTCATTGTTGCTGTTGTACTTTAAAAGTAACTTTTTCCTTTGAACCCTGTATTTTTCCTATAACCTTTTCTTTTCTTGATAATCTTTCTTGTCTCACTTTAAGTTCCTGTTTATGGTCTGGTATGGAATTGATAAACTATATAAACATTCTCATTAGAACTCTGTTTAAAATGCCTTGTGGGAGGGGGGAGGTTCAGTGAATAATATGGGTGAGCTTTAGTGCATACATTTCATGGTATCTGTTGTGGTTGCTTGGAATCCTTTCTTATTTTCTTCCAATTTCTCACTCACTAGTAATGGTAAGAAGCCCTGGATTCTCCTTTTCACATATTCTCTAAGTAAATATTTAATAACCATTTACTATGAGCCAGGCATTCTTCTAAGTGTTAAGGATACAGAAGTAAATGGAACAGAAAAAAAATCCCTGCCCTTGTGAAGCTTATATTCTGATAGAATAGGGAAGGAGAGGTCAAATAATAAGTTGTGGCAGAAAATGTTAGTGTTTACAATATCCATATGTTCCTATATGTTTTCCAGTCTCCTTTGCATTTAGGATAGCTGTGTGACTACTTCTGGCAAATAGAATTTAAGCAGCAATGATGGGTATCACTTCTAACAGTGGAGCTAAAAATCCAATGTGACTTCTTTCCTTCTCTTCACCTTCCCTGGATACCACAGAGGCCACCTGTTGAAATGGTGTCATCCCAAGATGGAAGGAGCCTGCATCACTGAGCCATCACTTGGAGGAAAGCTAACTGATATAAGACTGTGATGAGAGCAAGAAATAAAGTGTTAAGCTACTTATTTGTTACAGCAGCCAGTATTAATGATCCTGACTAGGGACTTCCCTGGTGGTCCAGTGGTAAAGAATCTGCCTTCCAATGCAGGGGACATGGGTTCGATCCCTGGTCAGGGAGCTAGGTTCCCACATGTCGTGGGGCAGCTAAGCCCACACTCCACAGCTACTGAGCTCGCGCTTCTCAACTAGAGAGAAAACCCACACACCACAACTAGAGAGAAGCCCATGCACCACAGGGAAAGATCCTGCATGTGTCAACGAAGATCCTGCATGCCACAACTAAGACCCAACGCAGCCAAAAATAAATAAATAGATGATCCTGACTACAATGGAAATTAATACCTTGAAACAGGGTATTGCTATAATTAAAACCTAAAATATGTGGCATTTACTTAGGAGTTAAGTAGCAAAAAACTAACATTGGAAGCTAGAAAGATGGTGATAATAGTATGCAGTGGCAAAACAATTAGTAAACTGTTACCATTATCACATAACTTATCTCGAGCCACTGAGTCAGCAGCAGTTAAGATAAGTGATCGGAAAGAATCAATTAGTAAGTGATAGAGACTACTGATTGCATATGGCAAAGTATCACAAAAAAGATACGAGTTGAGGAAAGAAATAACCAGTTTTCAAAAATAAATGAGAGGGCTTCCCTGGTGGCGCAGTGGTTGAGAGTCCGCCTGCCAATGCAGGAGATGCGGGTTCGTGCCCCGGTCTGGGAGGATCCCGCATGCCGCGGAGCAGCTGGGCATGTGAGCCATGGCCGCTGAGCCTGTGCGTCTGGAGCCACAACAGTGAGAGGCCTGTGTACTGCAAAAAAATAAATAAATAAATAAAATAAAATTTGTCCTGTCTTTTTAATAAATAAATAAATAAATAAATGAGAGATTACAGAAAGTCTAGAAATTTCATTCTTCACAGAGGTGGATTGACAAAGCCCCAGTAAAATTCAGCCAGGGAAAAGATAACGTTTAAGGGTGTGGTTAGATAGGTTCAAGGTTACCATTAAATTGAGGAACGTTTAGTCTTATATTTACAAAAACACTGGGTATAGTTACTGGCACACATAACTGACTGGAAGAAAAAGATCAGAAACCTGTTTATTTGTTTTTTTATTTTTTTAATGTTATTATGTACATGTAGCTGTCCAGTTTTCCCATCACCACTTATTGAAGAGGCTATCTTTTCCCCATTGTATATTCTTGCCTACCTTATCAAAAATAAGGTGACCATGTTCATGGGTTTATCTCTGGGCTTTCTATCCTGTTGTATGATCTATATTTCTGTTTTTGTGCCAGTACAATAGTGTCTTGATTACTGTAGCTTTGTAGTACAGTCTGAAGTCCAGGAGCCTGATTCCTCCAGCTCCGTTTTATCTGTCTCAAGATTGCTTTGGTTATTTGGGGTCTTTTGTGTTTACATACAAATTGTGAAATTTTTTGCTTTGGTTCTGTGAAACATGCCATTGGTGGTTTGATAGGGATTGCATCAAATCTGCAGATTGCTTTGGGTAGTTTGGTCATTTTCACAATTTTGATTCTTCCAATCCAACAACATGGGATAGCTCTCCATCTGTTTGTATACTCCTTAATTTCTTTCATCAGTGTGTTACAGTTTTCTGCATACAATTCTTTTGTCTCCTTAGGTAGGTTTCTTCCTAAGTATTTTATTCTTTCTGTTGCAATGGCAAACGGGAGTGTTTCCTTAATTTTCTTTCAGATTTTTCGTCATTAGTGTACACGAATGCAAGAGATTTCTGTGCATTAATTTTATATTCTGCTACTTTACCAAATTTGTTGATTAGCTCTAGTAGTTTTCTGGTAGCATCTTTAGGATTTTCTATATGTAGTAACAATGTCATCTGCAAACAGTGACAACTTCTTCATTTCTGATTTGGATTCCTTTTATTTCTTTTTCTTCTCTGTTTGCTGTGACTAAAATTTCCAAAACTACGTGGAATAATAGGGGTGAGAATGGACAACCTTGTCTTGTTCCTGATTTTAGAGGAAATTGTTTCAGTTTTTCACCATTGAGAACAATGTTGGCCATGGGTTTGTCATATATGGCCTTTATTATGTTGAGGTAAGTTCCCTCTATGCCTACTTTCTGGAGGGTTTTTATCATAACTGGGTGTTGAATTTTGTCAAAAGCTTTTTCTGCATCTATTGAGATGATCATATGCTTTTTCTTCTTCAGTTTAATATGTTTTATCACATTGATTGATTTGTGTATATTGAAGAATCCTTACATTCCTGGAATAAATCCCACTTGTTCATGGTGTATGATCCTTCTAATGTGCTGTTGGATTCTGTTTGCCAGTATTTTGTTGAGGATTTTTGCATCTATATTCATCAGTGATATTGGCCTGTAGTTTTCTTGTTTTGTAACATCCTTTTCAGGTTTTGGTATCAGGATTATGGTGGCCTCGTAGAACGAGTTTCGGAGTGTTCCTCCCTCTGCTGTATTTTGGAAGAGTTTAAGAAGGATAGGTGTTAGCTCCTCTCTAAATGTTTGATGGAATTCGCCTGTGAAGCCATCTGGTCCTGGGCTTTTGTTTGTTGGAAGATTTTTAGTCACAGTGTCAATTTCAGTGCTTGTGATTGGTCTGTTTATATTTTCTATTTCTTCCTGGTTCAGTCTCAGAAGGTTGTGGTTTTCTAAGAATTTTTCCATTTCTTCCAGGTTGTCCATTTTATTGGCATAGAGTTGCTTGTAGTAATGTCTCATGATCCTTTGTATTTCTGCAGTATCAGTTGTTACTTCTCCCTTTTCACTTCTAATTCTATTGATTTGAGTCTTCTCCCTTTTTTTCTTGATGAGTCTGACTAATGGTTTATCAATTTTGTTGATCTCCTCAAAGAACCAGCTTTTAGTTTTACTGATCTTTGCTATTGTTTCCCTCATTTCTTTTTCATTTATTTCTGATCTGATCTTTATGATTTCTTTCCTTCTGCTAACTTTGGGGTTATTTTGTTCTTCCTTCTCTAATTGCTTTAGGTTTAAGGTTAGGTTGTTTATTTGAGATGCTCTTGTTTCTTGAGGTAGGATTGTATTGCTATAAACTTCACTCTTAGAACTGCTTTTGCTGCACTCCATAGATTTTGGGTCGTCATTTTTTGTCATTTGTTTCTAGGTATTTTTTGATTTCCTCTTTGATTTCTTCAGTGATCTCTTGGTTATTTAGTTGTGTATTGTTTAGCCTCCATGTCTTTGTATTTCTTACAGAATTTTTCCTGTAATTGGTATCTAGTCTTATAGCATTGTGGTCAGAAAACATACTTGATAACGATTTCGATTTTCTTAAATTTACCAAGGCTTAATTTGTGACCCATGATATGATCTATTCTGAGAATGTTCCATGAGCACTTGAGAAGAAAATGTATTCTGTTGTTTTTGGATGGAATGTCCTATAAATATCACTTAAGCCCATCTTGTTTAATGTATCATTTGAAGCTTGTGTTTCCTTATTTACTTTCATTTTGGATGATCTGTCCATTGGTGAAAGTGGAGTGTTAAAGTCCCCTACTGTGATTGTGTTGCTGTCAATATCCCCTTTTACGGCTGTTAGCATTTGCCTTATGTATTGAGGTGCTCCTATGTTGGGTGCATAATATTTATAGTTGTTATATCTTCTCTTGGATTGATCAGTGGCGGGCTGCACAATCTCCCAGGAGGGGAAGTGTGGATAGTGACCTGTGCTTGCACACAGGATTCTTGGTGGCTGCAGCAGCAGCCTTAGCGTTTCATGCATGTCTCTGGTGTCCGTGCTGATAGCCATGGCTCGTGCCCATCTCTGGAGCTCGTTTAGGCAGTCCTCTGAATCCCCTCTCCTAGTGCACCCCGAAACAATGGTCTCTTGCCTCTTAGGCAGTTCCAGACTTTTTCCTGGACTCCCTCCTGGCTAGCTGTGGTGCACTAACCCCCTTCAGTCTGTGTTCACGCAGCCAGCCCCAGTCGTCTCCCTGTGATCTGACCTCTGAAGCTGGAGCCTCAGCTCCCAGCCCCCACCCGTCACTGCAGGTGAGCAGACAAGCCTCTTGGGCTGGTGAGTGCTGGTCGGCTCGGATCCTCTGTGCGTAAATCTCTCCGCTTTGCCCTCTGCACCCCTGTTGCTGTGCTCTCCTCTGTGGCTCCAAAGCTGCTCCCCGCCGCCCACTCCCCGTCTCCGCCAGTGAAGGGGTTTCCTAGTGTGTGGAAACTTTTCCTTCTCCACCATTCCCTCCCAGAAGTGCAGGTCCCATCCCTATTCTCTTGTCTCTGTTTTTTCTTTTTTCTTTTGCCCTACCCAGGTACGTGGGGGAGTTTCTTGCCTTTTGGGGAGTCTGAGGTCTTTTGCCAGCATTCAGTAGGTGTTCTGTAGGAGTTGTTCCACACGTAGATGAATTTCTGATGTATTTGTGGGGAGGAAGGTGATCTCCATGTCTTACTCTCTGCCATCTTGAAGGTCGAGACAGAAACCTATTTATTTTAGAAGAAATTATATTACCAGAGAAACTATTAGCCCACCCAGACTAAAAAGGTATTTATCAGTTTAAGTTTCAGAACAATTTTCCATGTGAGGAAGCAGGTTTTGAATGCTATACACACCCCACCAAGGAGATCCCTCAAGGGATCTCAAGGAGAGTAATGGGAAAGAAAGAACCTCACAGAGGAGAAAAAGGAAAGGATGGAGGTAGAGGGAACAATGTACAAGGGAGGTCCTCCCTGAGGGCAGAACCAGAATTTAATCATGAAACTTCCCAAACTGCCAGGGCAGGTGGGGATATATCACAGTGCCTACTCACAGGGTTTCAGAATTACTCTGGACAAGAGACTGCTGTGTGTCTTCCATTCTTTTTTTTTCCAAATGTGAGTATCTATTGTGGGTGTCCATTATCTATTGGATTTCAGAGGAGGGAGATCTCTTGTCCTTTTGACCATGGGTTGCTATATACCCTAAGTTGCTATACCAGGAGTCACCACATCTGGACTTGATGGAGAGAACTGCACATCACCCAAAGATCTAGGGAAAATGACTGTATTTTCTTCCTTAGTGAAAGAAATGAACTTTTTTTAAAATATAGGAATGTATTGGTTTTTTATTGTTGCATAACAAATTACCACAAACTTAGTGGCTTAACACAGCACACAGTTATTACCTGACAGTTTCTGTGGGTTGAAAATCTGGGCAAAGCTTAATTGAGCTGTCTGCTCATGGTCTCACAAGGTATCTGCTGGGTTACATTCTCATCTGAAGGCTTGACTGTGCAAAACTCTACTCACTCAATGTGTTGGCAAAGTTCATTTCCTATGGCTCTATAACTAATGGCATCTTGTTTCTTCAAATCTAGCAGGAGAATCTACCTTTCCAGTCTTCTAAGACAGAGTCTTATACAGTATACCTTAATCAATTGAGTAACATTCTATCATTTTTGCCATATTCTATTGGGTAGAAGCAAGTCACAGATCTCACCCACACTCAAGGAAAGATATTTTACAAGGGGACTTAGCTCATTGTCTGCCACAGGGAAAAGGGGAACAAATAGATATTTGGTGACCAGAAGGCAAATATATTGGTTTTTACCAATCACTATGTGCTTCTATATTTTCCAGGCTACCTTATGATTAAGTGGCCATGTGACTAGCTCTATACAATGAAATGTGAGCAGAACTAATGTTGGTCATTTCTAGACTAGATGATTAATTATACAATGTACCTTCCTTACCTCCTCTTCTCCCTTCCCTAGACCATGAAGGCTTCATGTTGAAAGATGGCAGCATTACAACATAAAAGAAGTCTGGCTTTCTGAGCAGTGCTTGGAGACAAGCCACCCAGGAGAATAGCACCTATGCCCAGACCAGGACAGGAGTAAGAAATAAACACTTCTCATGTTAAGGCACTCATATCTGGGAGTTATTTGTATGGAAGGTTTGAAGGGGTTGGAATATTATATAGGGGAGGAAGACAACCTCCCTGAGAAAATGACTTAAATAAGGATCTGATAGCAGTAAAGGCTCAGCCACTCAGGTATTTCGGGGAAGAACATTCCAGAAAGAAGGAACAGTAAGTATAGAGGTGCTGAAATGGGAGATGGATAAATAGTATCTTACTGTATCAGAGGCTATGTTGATAATCACCTTGTTTTTAAGATATTTTACAGTAGTGTTTCCCCATCCCCAAATTATTTTGTTTAATACATTATTTTTATGAGCTTCATTCATAGAATTAAGTGTTTCAGGGACTAATATAAAATGTGAGTGTAAAATGTGAACAAATTTGTGATTCCATTGCAAAGATATTATTATCATTAATACTTCTGTATTTCTTTATTTTGTCCTTGATTTGATCTTTTCCTCTTGGTAACAAAAATCTTCTTTTGGATTTAAGAAAGAAATCCTACCTGGTAAAATTAGTCTGATAAGTTTAAAGAGTCTCTTTAGATTAATTCTGTCTTTTTAACTTAAAAAAGCTCAGTTTCCCAGATTCTTCCCCCCACACCCAGGACAGTGCCCATGAAAAGAGGTGGCAGTGGAGGCTTATGTGATCATGTGTCAGCAGCTGGGGAGCTGGATCCATGGCATTCTCTGGATCTATGTTGGCCTCTCATGGGAAGTGGCCACCTGGACTGCCTGGGCTGTGGAAAGCCAACTGGTCCCACCTCTGGGTATTCAGCAGATGGAGTCTGCTGAAGCCTCTGGCTACTGTGACTCATCATCTGATCTCTCAGGCTCTGGTAGGCCCAGCATCGCTCCCTGGCTGATTGGGCCTCCTCCCAGTTGCTGCTGCCGCTAGAGACGCTTCTAAATGTCTGTCATATGCGCTATCTACTCCATGGCCTAGGCTACGCCTCTCTTGGGCTCTACCATGGAATCACCTCATCTTTCATCACTGCTGGCCCTATGACAGTCACTCTGTTCTCAGTGCAGCTGCTTTCATGTTCCTCATCAGCATGCGGTTAGTTCTGAGGCCTATCCACAACAAGGAAACTGAGGTAGACTCAGTAAGGTTAAACTCAGGGTTTCCCTCTGTCTAACTACACTGTACCACTGAACTTACTTTTTTTTTTTTTTTTTCCCATACGTGGGCCTCTCACTGTTGTGGCCTCTCCCGTTGCGGAGCACAGGCTCCGGACGCGCAGGCTCAGCGGCCATGGCTCACGGGCCCAGCCGGTCCATGGCATGTGGGATCTTCCCGGACCAGGGCACGAACCCGTGCCCCCTGCATTGGCAGGTGGACTCTCAACCACTGCGCCACCAGGGAAGCCCCCCCCGAACTTACTTTGATGCAGCTGCCCTCAGGTTGGTGCCAGAGCAACCTGTGAGGCAATCTCCTTACTAAACCTTAAATATAAATTGAAGAAGATTCTGGGAAGATAGTGGAGTAGGAAGCACCAGGAATCTGTCTCCCCACCTAGCCAATGATTGCACTATCAGAATCTGTCTGATGTAACTATTTAGAGCACTGGAGTCTGTTGAAGGCTTGAAACCTCCAGGGGAGACTTGGATGGCAAATTGTGGTTAATTTGGGCCAATTTTAGCTCTTAGCACAGTAGCAGCTACCCAACTCCCACACCCAGCCATGTGTCTGGCAGCTATATACATGTTCTTAGAGCAGCTTGCACACAGCTTACAGGAAACAGGGTGGTCAAAAAAGACTATGTCTTCCAAATATCAGGGATCTATACTCTGATCATTGATTGCTGCTTCTGATCACAGAGGTACAGACAAAGAGGTGGGTAGCCATTGTTGCTGTACCTACCCTCTTCTTGATGCAAGCCCCTCCCCACCCAGCTGAAGTGATTTCCAGGGGATTTAAAGAGCTGGTACCATTTTCCCCCTTCATTTCTCAGTTTTTTCCCTTTTAGGAGGCAGACATTAAAGACTAGGGCATTCAAAAACTACTGCCTTTGTGGAGAAAATTAGAAGCTGACTGTGTATTCCCAGGGAAAGGCTCAGAAAAGACCTGTGAAGACCTTAAGTTACATCTCGGTCTGATCCTTGGCACAGAGACAGCCTGCAACAACATAAATATAAATATAAATATAAATACAACAAACCCTGGAAAGGGAGAGAATCTGATTTCTAGAGTTACCACATTATTAGATTCAAATGTTCAAGGTTAAACAAAAAATCACAAGGCATACAAAGAAACAGGAATGTATAGCCCACTCAAAAGAAAAAATAAATCAACAGAAACTGTTCCTTTAAAAGATCTAATGGCAAATATACTGGACAAAGTTTTCAAAACAACTGTCTTAAAGATGCTCAAAGAACTAAAGGAAGATGTAAAGAAAGTCAAGAAAATGATTTGTGAACAAAATGGAAATATCAATATCAATAAAGAGATAGAAAACCTGGGGAAAAAAGAAATCCTGGAGCTGAAAAGTACAATAGCTAAAATGAAAAACTGGCTAGAGGGATTCAAAGGCAGATTGGAGCAGGCAGAAGAAAGAGTTAGCAAACTTGAAAATATGACAATGGAAATTATTGAGTCTGAGGAATAGAAAGAGAAAAGATTGAAGAAACATAAACAGAGCCTAAGGAATCAGTAGGATACCGTCAAACAAAGCAACATATGCATTGTGGGAGTCCCAGAAGAAGAAGAGGGAGAAAACGGGGCAGAGAAAATATCTGAAGAAATAATGGCTGAAAACTCCCAAGTAAGATGAAATACATGAATATAAACACCCAAGAAGCCCAACAAAGTCCAAGCAAGATCAACCCAAAAAGAGACCTACACCAAGATACATTATAATCAAATTATCAAAAATCAAAGAGAAAATCTTGAAAGCAGCAAGAGAAAAGCAAATAATCACATATCAGCTATTCTCAGATTAATCCTAAGATTATCAGCAGATTCCTCACCAGAAATTTTGGAGACCAGTAGAGAGTGGACTAATATATTCAAGATGCTAAAAGAAAAAAAAAAAACCTGCCAGCTAAGAATTCTATATCCAGCAAAACTGTCCTTCAAAAATGAGGGAGAAATTAAGACATTCTCAGATAAACAAAAGTTGAGGGAGTCGATGACCACTAGACCTGTCCTGCAAGTGAAATGAAAGGACACTCAACAGTAACTTGAAGCCATATGGAGAAATAAGATATCAATAAAGGCAAGTACATGAGTAATTATAAAAGCTAGCGTTATTGTAACAATTGTTTGACACTGCACTTTTTGTTTTCTACTTGATTTAAGAGACTAATACATTTAAAGAAAAAAATTAATGAAACAGCTAGTATTACTATAACTTTGTTTTCTATATAATTTAAGAGACTAATGCATTTAAAAGAACTATCAGTTTATGTTTTGGAGCACACAGTGCATAAAGATGTCATTCTATGACATAAACAACCTAATGGGAATAGGACTGTAAATGAGCAGAGTTTTTGTTATGTTATTAAAGTTTAAAATTTTTGTGCATCAAAATACCCTATGAAGAGAGTAAAAAGGTAACCCACAGAATGGGAGAAAATATTTGCAAGTCATATCTATGATAAGGGACCAATACCCAGAATATAGACAGAACTCGTAAAACTCAACAACAACAACAGAAAAAAAAAAAAAAAACCTAATTCACAAATGGGCAAAGGACTTGAATAGACATTTCTCCACAGAAGATACTTGAATGGCCAATCAGCACATGAAAAGATGCTCAACGTCACTAAACATTAGGGAGATGCAAATAAAAACTATAATGAGATACGTCACACCCATTAGGATGGCGACTATTTAGAAAAACAGAAAACAACAATTGTTGATGAGGATGTGGAGATATTGGAACCCCTGTGCTCTGTTGGTGGGAATCTAAAATGATACAGCCACTGTGGAACAGTATGGTGGTTCCTCAAAAAGTTAAAAAGAATTCCCATATGATCCAGTAATTCTACTTTTGAATATATACTCAAAAGAATTAAAAGTTGTGTCTCAAAGCATGTGCTATATACATACAATGAAATATTACTCAGGCTTAAAAGGGAAGGAAATTCTACAATATGCTACAACATGGATGAACCTAGAGGACATTATGCTAAGTGAAATAAGCTAGTCACAAAAAGGCAAATATTATATGATTTCACTTACTTGCGGTACTTAGAGTAGTCAAAATCATAAAGACAGAAAGGAGAATGGTGGTTGCCAGGGGCTGAAGGGAAAGGAGAATGAGGAGTTATTGTTTAATGAGTATAGAATTTCAGTTTACAGGGTGAAAAGAATTATAGGGATGGGTGTTGGTGATGGTTGTACAACAATGTGAATGTATTTAATACATAAAATGGTTAAGATGGTAAATTTTATGCTATGTGTCTTTTACCCCAATAAAATAAATGAAAAAATAAAATAAATCAAAGCAAGAGTCCCTGCCCTAATATACTCACCCCCTTGAGGCCAGAGCCTGAAGAGGGCATATATTTTGAGAGACACATCTGGGTTGCTCTTATCTCTGTCTGCCTTCTTTTCCTATGACCTGCTGGCACTGGAAGAGACATTTTTCTTTTACTTCTCCTTCCTTGTTTCTTACTTTCTTATTGTTTTCATCTTTTCAGCATCTTCCTTAATACCACCACTCCTTATAGTATTTTTAATAATATTCATATAGGAAGAGCCCCAATTTGCTTTCTTTATGAATATATCTTCACAATTTCTTGAGATGAGAGGCCAAAATGAACTTAACGATACAGAAAGAGATCTATCCCCCAGAAGGATAATATTTTGATTATGTAAGAAATGTGATGAATGCTTTAAAAATCCAAAATGTATACTATAGTTGGCATATTTCTGTTGTTGATGAACAAATATTTATCTTGGATAAACCCAGCCTTTCCACTTGGCTCAAAATTCCAACCCAAAACATAATTCTGTTGGGATAGAAGACTATGAGTGATGCTGTAGCTTTTGGCCAAAGAAAATACATCTTTCCCAGAAGCTGTAACATTATTGCAACTTGTGCCAAGGAGCTTATATTGTGATTTAGTTCAAGGTCACGGAGAGGTAGCAGGTGATGCAGCAATTAATCAAAGAAGACTTAAAGTGAAACAGAAACATAGAAAATATATTGTGAAATTAAAATCAAGGGTGAGGTCCTAGAAAAATAATGTAAGTTTTGGGGCTTCCCTGGTGGCGCAGTGGTTGAGAGGCCGCCTGCCGATGCAAGGGACGTGGGTTCATGCCCCGGTCCGGGAGAATCCCACATGCCGCGGAGCGGCTGGGCCCATGAGCCATGGCCGCTGGGCCTGTGCGTCCGGAGCCTGTGCTCCGCAACGGGAGAGGCCACAACAGTGAGAGGCCGGCATACCGCAAAAAAATAAAAAATAATATAAATTTTATGAAAAGTTTGATTATAGTGTCTTTTTTTAGTGTTATTCTTTCCCCATGTCCTGGAGTCAGTGATATACCACATACAGCTTATCCATTTATACTGGTTTTCTTTGTATGCCAAGCCACTTCCTCTGGAGACCCATGCTCCACCCTTCTCCACCCGGCTTTGTGTCCTGGAACACTGACCCATACAGACTGCACAACAGGCTCGCTCCCTTGCTTCCTGGCATTGGAGGAGATTGGATGGTAGGACAACAGAGGGGTTGGAGTGTTTTATCCCCAGCTCCCTCCTGGACTTGGTGATGCAGTTCCAGAGTCCCCCATTAGGCAGTCCGCTTTCTACTCCTCCACCCCTCACTGGACTACGGGACACCGTTGCCCTTTCTGCCTATGGATAAGAGCAGCTTCCCACTGTTCCTGGTCCCTAGCTGCCTCAACATTCCTGCTAGGTTTCTTAACTCTGCCGAAGCCTCTGTGAACAAAGTTTTTGCGACATTCTGTACTCCAGTCCAACTCAGCATGCGTTCTATTTTCTGCTGGGCTCTCAACTGGCATCCGTTCCCAGGATATTTATACTTTGAGAAATGATAGATTTAGACACGGTTAGAAGTACATTTAAAGTAGATGGTCTTTACAGTTCAGATCAATAGGGTTCAGGTCAATAGAGCTCAGATCAATTGCCAACAGGTAATTTCATAAGGAACTTTTTTTTCAATTAAAAAAAATTATTTTGTTTATTTATTGTTGGTTGTGTTGTGTCTTTGTTGCTGGGCATGCGCTTTCTCTAGTTGCGGCGAGCGGGGGCTACTCTTCATTGCGGTGCATGTGCTTCTCATCGCGGTGGCTTCTCTTGTTGCGGAGCACGGGCTCTAGGCACACGGGCTTCAGTAGTTGTGGCACGCGGGCTCAGTAGTTGTGGCTCACAGGTTTAGTTGCTCCGCGGCATGTAGGATCTTCCCGGACCAGGGATCGAACCGGTGTCCCCTGCATTGGCAGGCAGATTCTTAACCGCTGCGCCACCAGAGAAGTCCTGCTATCAGGTTATTTCAGACCTAGATTCATTGAGAGTTTATATCTCAGTTTTGAAGGTTCAAAAACTTCAATTTTATCAACTCACCTAGAGATGACAGAACCATAGGGAACCTGTTCATGCCAAATAAACTCATAGGATACAGAGTTCTATTTCTAGACTTCTGTTTATTAACTTACAGAAGGGAATCTCTGGCACCAGAACTGTTAGACCATCAGCTCAGGGTTCACCTTTTAGGTGGATAATATCATGTAGAGTCTCAAATTACAAATCAGAGTTTTGCACCATGGTGAGCACAGAGTTAGAATTAGAGGCATTAGATATTTCTAAGGTCTTTTCCCATGTATTTACATCAACACAATGAATTGCTCTTATACACTTCCGGCATTTGCCTACATGAACACAACAAAAAACAAACAGTACTCACATGGAATACTATAAATTAATGAGAATGAACAAGTTACAAGCAAATAACGATATGGGTGACTCTCACAAACATGAAGTTGAGTGAAAGAAGGCAGACACAAAAGAGCATAGATTGTATAATACATTAATTAATGCCATTTAGAAGTCAGAACAGTGGTTACCTGGGGGTGGGGTGGGAGGTTATGACAGGAAGAGAGCCTCGAGGGGGATTCTGGGAAGCTGGTGATGTTCTCTTTTTTAATCTGGGTGCTAGTGACACAAGGGGATCCACTTGTGAAAATTTATCAAGTTATACATTTATAATAGGGGTGCACCTTTTTGTATTTACATTATACTTCAATAAAGTTTTTCAAAATTATCAGTACCACTCCTAGAAACGGAGCTTGCCGTCTATTGGACAATACTCTAGATCCACTGACCAACTACCACCAATTTTGCTTTTCTGATGGGGTAGTCACTGTCAGTACTAAAGCTTCTATCATGACATTATCTCAAATAATAATGTCTAACATCACAACTATTTTACATTAGCACCTCATACTTTCTGGATGTCTTCCAGATGAAACATAATGATAACTCTTTGGTTCTAGTCACAAAAAATTCTTGTAAATAATATCTTAGATTAGGCTATTTCTGGAGAGAGTTCCATTGACCTCTTTTAAAACTTTAACCTCAATTTTTATGTGATTTGTAATCAGATGTGTGCCTTGGAATCTCAACCCACACCTGTTGAATCAAAGCCTCTATAGTCTCCCACTTTCTTGTCATATGTAGTTTGAAAATGTGTCCAGGATGAATCAGATGCACTTCTCTATTTAAAAACCGCTTTCTTATTTGAACAGATGTTGGCTACATCAGTGTTCATAGCTACATTATTCACAATAGCCAAAAGGCAGAAACAACAAATTTCTGTGACCAGATGATTGGATAAACAAAATCTGGTATATACATGCCATGAAATATTATTCAGACTTGAAAAAGAATGAAATTCTGACACATGCTACAACGTGGATGAATCTTGAAGACAGTATGCTAAGTCAGACACCAAAGGACAAATCTTGTATCATTCCACTTATATGAGGTACTTAGAGTAGTCAAATTCATAGAAACAGAAAGTGGAATGGTGATTTCCAGGAACTAGGGAGAGGCGGGATGGACAGTTAGTGTATTGGGTACAGAGTTTGTCTGGGAAGATGAAAAAGTTCTGGAGATGATGGTGGTGATGGTTGCACAACACTGAATGCATTTAATGCCACTAAACTGTACACTCAAAAATGGTTAATGTGGGACTTCCCTGGTGGCGCAGTGGTTGAGAGTCCGCCTGCCGATGCAGGGGGCGCGGGTTCGTGCCCCGGTCCGGGAGGATCCTACGTGCCGCGGAGCGGCTGGGCCCGTGAGCCGTGGCCGCTGAGCCTGCGCGTCCGGAGCCTGTGCTCCGCAGCGGGAGAGGCCGCAACGGTGAGAGGCCCACGTACCGCAAA
>NW_020185317.1:170977-201436 GCF_003031525.2 Neophocaena asiaeorientalis asiaeorientalis | reverse complement strand
ACCCCAAAAAAAAAAAAAAAAAAAAAAAAAAAAATGGTTAATGTGGTAAATTTTATGTTACATATATTTTACCACACAAATAAAAACACTCTCCTGGAGGCTTATTTAACTTATTTTATGCCAAAACAAACTAAGGGTTCACACTATTGGAGGAAGATAATAAAATCAAACACAAGGGCCATCTAATGGCACCAGCAGCCCCCTACTTGAAGGCCAGAGTGACCCACAGCCTTGCATGTAGATAGAGATTTGTACGGTGCCATTTTTGTTCTTGCTTATTTGATCTGGACGTTGACTAGTGGGAGGAAGCATTAGGTGCTCAGCCTACAGACTACATATGGTTCCTCTGGCTTGTTGATTAAAAGCAGCCTCTTATCTCATTGATCTCCTTAGGAAGCTAAGCCCTACCTGGCAACAGTTGCCATGCCAGAGGGACTTTGTTTAAACAGCATTCAGAAACGTCATTCATGAGCATTAAAGGAACCCTGCAATAAAGAATTTCATTCCATTTTGCCTTGACTCCTCTAAAGAAAATATCATTTTTCTTTGAGCACTGTCATATAATTGTTTCTAATAACAATAATAGTTTATTACTTTAGGCATTTGATAATTATTTTGGTTTAGTTGTTTATAACAAGATTTATCTCACTCACCTAGCTGTCAAAAGAAACAGGATACCTTCACGGCCTTCATAAGAAGCCCCTGGCTCATGACAGCCAGACTTCCAGTGGGAGGTTTTCTAATACAATTATAGGGGCTCTAACCGACTTTTTGAAATCTAGTTGCAAATATGCTCTTTTTTGGCTAACTAAAGCTGTGGCAAATATAGGTGCTATTACTCCCCCCCACCCCCGTCCCACCACCAAAACCAAAACCAAAACCAAACAAAAAAAACCCTTCCTTTTTACGAACTAAAGATCTGATGAAATGACAATGTGGGGACTTCTTTTCAGCTAACTATGGTTCCAAATTAAAGTACATCGACTAAGGCACTCTCTTTAGATGAGCCTGCTTTTATGATTAGAAGAATGTAATGGTAATTGTCTTGTAAACTGGCTGTACCCAAGCAGCGACAGGTTTGGGGATGCACAACCCTCCACGCGTATATTACCTCCCACTCCGGCAGAAACTGATAGAGCACATTTCCTTGGTAACAGAACACTGACTTCATCTGGAGTAGTGTATTAGTTTCTTATCATTGCTATGACAAATCACCACAAATTTAGTGCCTTAGAAAATACAAATGTATTATTTTGCAGTTCTGGAGGTCAGAAGTCTGGAATCAGTCTCACTGGACAAAAAGTCAAGGTATCATCAGGCCTACCTTCTGGAGGCTCTCGGGAAAAATCTATGTCCTTGCCTTTTCCAGCTTCTAGAGGCTGCCCGTACTCCCTGTTTTGTGACTCCCTCGTCCATTTTCAAGGCTCATCACTCCAACCTCTCCTTCCATTGTCCCATCTCCTTCTTCTACCTTGAACCCTCTTGCCTCCCTCTTATAAGGATCCTTGTGAATACATTAGGCCCACCTGGAAAATTCAGGATAATCCTCCTGTCTCAAGATCCTTAACTTAGTCATATCAGCAAAGTACCTTTTGCAATGTAAGGCAACATGTTCACAGATTTGAGGGATTAAGGGGGCCATGATTCAGTCTACCATGGGAACCTATAGCTCCAGATAAAATATTATACTTACCAGCTTCTTTTCCAGATACAATTATAAGATTAAAATTTGGCCAATGAAATGTAATAAGTGGGCCTTCCAGAAAGAACAGTTAAAGGAAGTTGATTTAACTGGAAGGTGTACCCTTCCTTTTGTTCTTCCTCTTTTCTTCCTATCTTCTGCCTCAAATACAGATATGTTGGCTGGAGTTCAGCAGCTTCTATGGACTCCAGGGTTAACACTGGAAGCGGAATCCATGACTAGGGCAGTGAAGCAAAAAAGGTAGAATAAGCCTGAGCCTTTGCAGGGTCACTGTACCAGCCTGAAATGCCAAACTCTGGATGTATTGTCCATGAGATAATAAACTCTTGGGTATACAAGTCACTATTTGTGTCTGTTACTATCATACAAATACAATTCTTGCCTGATTTGACTCCCTGTATAATTCAGCAAATCTACATTTTCAGTTGATCAGAGGGTATTTGTTAAGAGTCACACTGTACTATGTGCCTCTACATTAGTAGGGCTTTCAAACTAAATGTAGGAGAAAGAAAGAAAGAAAGAAAGAAAGAAAGAAAGAAAGAAAGAAAGAAAGAAAGAAAGAAAGAAAGAAAGAAAGGAAGGAAGGAAGGAAGGAAGGAAGGAAGGAAGGAAGGAAGGAAGGAAGGAAGAGGGAGGGGAGAAGGAAGGAAAGAAGGGAGGGAGGGAGGGAAGGAGGAAGGAAAGAAAAATGTGTCAGCCCCCATAGCTTCAGTTAGGGCTGGCACCAGGCACAGCCTGACTTCAGGCCAAACTAGAACCCCAGGATCCATGTTGGCTTTGCCCGCTCAGGGCTTCATCATCAATCTGGTTGCTCTCCTGATGGTACAACGGCTGCAGCAATCCCATCTTCCTCATATCCTTAATTCCCTAAACCCAGAGGAAGAGTGAAAGCCTCTCTGTTCTTGAAGTCCCTTCAAGGTCTTATTAGGCCTCATTACTTCTGTTTAGATTATGTGCATATTCCTGAGCCAGTCGCTGCTGTGGGGACTGAGGGTTGGGATAATCTGATTGAATTGGTTTACACCAATCAGGACCTGCCCTTATGGCTGGGAGTGGGGTCCATCCCCCACATACAATATGGCTGAGAACAAGGGAGGGTGTATGTTATAGAGACAATGAGTATTCAGAGGCAGTCTGGAAGACTTAATGTGTCAGCCCATCAGTTTCATCAGAGACTTCTCCAAGGCCCTAGAAGAAGAATTTGAGCCATATAATAATTAGCAAAAAATGTTTCTAGGTTAGAAAGTGAGGATTTAAAGCAAACACCTTTAATTCCTAGTCCCCGGCCATCCTCACAGTCTTCCATTCTGCTTATACTGTTGCTCATGGACTCTTTTCCTCCCCAAACCAGAAGCTGCCAGGGCCAGTAAAGATTTCTCTTTGCAGTAGCCTCAAGGTTAAATCTACTCCAAGTTTATCTGTATATACATTTTTCAGGAGATCATGTGGCCCTGAGATACTGTTTCCATGAGAACTCTAAGATGGGTAATGTCATCACTTCTCCTGGGAACAATAGGAAGTTATCTTTGTTACTATGTGTATAGACTCAGCTAAGTTTTTGTGTGCAATTCAACCAGTCTAGGACCTTAAATGTTCAGGCATGGTTTTCCCTTTCCTTAGTCCATGAACACAAATCTGCATTCATGTGTACATCCAACCTGCCATACAGGGTAGATTCTTTTATAAACAGGTTAAATTTAAAATAAGGTAAATTTTACTTCATTTCTTATTTTTCAAAAATACAGAAAAAAGACATCCATGTGTCCATGACTGAGATTAAACAAGCATTAATTAATTGTCATATTTATTTTACTTTTTTGTTGTTATTGTTAAATATTAGTTTCAGAACTAAGACAGTTTAGAAATAGCTTAAAAACAAACAAAAACAAACAAATAAAACCCCTAACTCTCACTTTCTTCCTTCCCTCTCTTCCTCAAAAACAACCACTACCCTGAAGCTGATGTACATCATTCCCATTCTGTTTTGTTTTAAGGGGGTTGGCAACATCTTTCTCCCTGTGTATATGTCCAGAAATAAGATATGCTATGGTTAAATCAGTTAGGATACCAGCAAGAAGGTGATGGCACACTCAAAGGAGCAATTAGAGAGAGGTTACGGAGGGTAAAAAGGGACTGTTCACGGAGGGATGGGCAGTTATAAAGAAAAGCAAGACATGGTGAAGCAACCAGGAAGTAGCAACGATGGGAAGTCCCGACCACCTGTGCATTTGAAAGGGCAAGGGGAGGGAGTCATGTTTCTAGAACCTGGTGTGAGCTGCAGTTTGGGACAGGGGTCTGATGGGGCTTTGACCTGCAGTAGAGGAATTAGAGGATCTCAGTTGTTGCCTAAACCAAGGCCTTCTAGAGAAAATCAATACCAGGCTCTCTTTCCTCCCTCCTCTGATCGCTTGCCTGTGCCTTCCATTGGCCACAACCAACTAAAAGCCAGGATAACTTGTCTGATGCTCTCCATAAAGGTCAGTTTCCTGTGGCACAGAACAGGGAATAGAGGGGTGAAAATGTGATGTGGAAAGTCAAACAGATAACACAATGGTTCTGTATTTTAAAAGGTAACATAAAGACTATCATAAAGTACATAAATCTGATTTTTAAATGATATATAAACTGTTTCCTTCAACCATAAGTTAAAAAACCAAGTTACTAAACTACAAGTTTTATCTCTGAGCACTACAGTTATTCATCAATATGCATTTGATAATCAAAAAAAAGAAAGAAGAGAAAAAGAGGTTGAGGTGGAGGGAGGAAAGAGAGGGAGGATGAGAGGCAGGTGGCGGGGGGCGGGGTGGGACACAGAGAGGTTGGTTGATTCCAGAGTTCGTTGAAGAAAGGGGTAGATTTATTTTTCCTCTATGATGGCTTAGAGAAGCAGCAAGAGCACAGAAGTTTCTTATTTCCTGTCAACTGAGCATCTTCAGAATCACTACGGGTTCCACCCTTCACCTTGCCCTAGTGGAGAATAGAGATATAGCATCTGAAAAAAGGCCGTAAGCAAATAAGCACCATTGTCCCATCTTAAAAACAAAACAAACAAACAAAAAATGTTGAGATATAATACAAATACTATACAATTCACCCATTAAAATTGTGCAATTCCATTATTTTGTATATTCATAGAGTTGTGTATCCATCATCACAACCCGTTTTAGAACATTTTCATTATCCCAAATAGAAAGTCCACACCCCTTAGCCATCACCCCAATACTGTCTCTTTTTCAACTCTTTGGTCACTTGCTGTAACACTGAAAAAAGTAATATTGTTATCTAATTTATGCAACTCCCTAACTTACACAATCTACAATTTTCCTGTAAATTCTGACTCCAGAAATCTAAAGAACTAGACCAGATATATTATAGTAACCTATTGAATGTACTGGAAACATCGTTAACATTCTTCCCTTATTTATTACCCTTCAACACAGATGCCCAAATTAATTCGTCAAACCTGTCAATAACTATATGTTCCTTCTCACTCTTTATATTACGATTAGATATGCTCTGAGGTTTTTAATTACTGTGAGGAGACTTCAATTATTTTTTGCTTCTTTCAGTATCGTCTTTGGTAAGTGAAATACCTTTTAGGATACAATAAATTATTTAAAATCTTTGAATATATTAACGGGGACAAACAAAAAAGACATTGAAATTCCTTGGAGGTAGTTCTGCTTTGTTGGGGATTAATCATAACCTTTATTAATGCACCGCCTCTTATTTTAGTTCCTTCATTTAAGCATAATGTACAAAAACAAGTGAATGTCCAGAGGGGAACAAAGGAAATAAAGGATTATAAAAATGAGTAGGTATGGAGAAATTAGAAATGGGTGTTTGGCATTGTTTCACTCTGAAAAGAAGAAGGCTGAGGAACAACTTGGCTGTCCTCAAGTTTACAGAGAGGATATTAATTCATCTCCATCTCCACAGACCCTTACATATACACTCTTCCTGGACAACATCATCTACTTCCATCATTTCACCTGCCATTTATATTCAACATGCATTGTGGGTTTATAGCTCCAGCCCTAAGTTTCTCTTTTGGTTCTAGACTCACATATCTCACTGGACATCTTTACTTAGATGTTACATGAAACTCAACATGTCCAAACTGAACTCATCTTTCCCCTCTGTGGCCCTTGATTCCAGCCTCATAGTGTTCACACCTTTGTGTAACCCTTTCCCTTTGACAGTGGGTGGGGCCTGAGACTTGCTTCTAACCAGTAGAATACGGCAAAGTTGGCGGGATGGCACTCCTGTGGCGTTAAGTTATACTAGATTCTGTCTTGCTAGCAGACTTCCTCTAGGGACTCCTTGTTGGCTAAACGAAGTTAGTAGTCATGTTGGGAGAGTCCAAGTGGCGAGGATCTGTGGCCAGCCTCTAGAAACTGCAAGTGGCCTCAAGGAGCTGAGGGCAGCCTCCAGCTGTCATCATCAATAAGCTGGGGCCCTCAGTTGTACAATCACAGGACATGAATTTTGCCAACAATCTGAGTGAGCTTAGAAGCATATACTTTCCCAGTTGACCCTCCAGATGAGAATGCAAACTTGGCCAATACCTTGACTACAGCATTGTGAGACATTAAGCAGAGGACCCAACTAAGTCATGCCCAGATTTCTGGCTCACAGAAACTGTGAGATAATGTGTTTTTTAAGCTACTAAGTTTGTGGAAATTTGTTACACAGCAGCGATAACTAATATACCCCAGAATCTCATCCACTTCTGCTTTTCTCTGTCTCCTTATGGCTATATATTCTGCCCTCTTGACCAAGCCATCCTGAAGTCTTCCCTCTTCACCTCTACATTCAACCAGTCTCTGTGGGCCACCATTTCTGCCTCCTGAATAGCTTCTTAATTTAACAATTCTAAAACTCTGTTCCACGGACTGTAAGTAGATACTGCACACACAAAAATTTTTCAGTGGTATATCATGTATGCCATATATAAATTCAGATCTTCAGAATCATTTGCCTGGATATTGCTATAGCCTTTTAATCAGTTTCTCTATGTCCATCCTTTCCTGTTTCCAATCTGTTTCATGGAACTCCAAATCTATCTTTCTGAAGTGTAAATCTAACCATTTCACTCCCTAGGCAAATAACTTCATATTTACTGACCAAATTCCTTAGCATAACATTGATCCAACTACCCTTGTCTAGTTTCATTTCTCACCATTTCTGCTCTACTCACCTGCACTTTCAGTTCCCATATACATCTTACTTTTCACCACAAACACACTTGCACAGACTGTTCTTCCATCCTGGAGTTCCCTTTCTGTCCTTAAGTCAACAGGACAACTCCTACCCATCTCTTTTCACTTAATCTTGGCATTATTTCCTCCAGAAAATTTTCTCAGACCTCACTCCCTGGATCCATGTGAGATGTCCTCCTGAGATGCCTTTCCAATGTACTCTCTGGGCCTTATTAGGCTTGATTACAGCAGATGGGTTGTTTGCATTTCAGTCTCTTTTATGAGATAGTGATCCCCTTGTCTTCTGGATTCTTGTCATTAAGTTCTGTTCCCCCTGTAGTTAGCATTGTGTCTGACCCAAGCAATAAATGGTTGTTTAATTAATGAATCAATATGCTTGCACTTTTAAGATACATGAAAGTTGGCAGAGAATGCCGTTAACTACACAGTGAGAAGGTATTGACTCTTGGAGCAAGATGTGAAAGAGAAAAGTAGCCTTTCCTCTGCCCTCAGCTCAAGGTTAAGTTCCCATTTCTAAGGCATGTGCTTCACAGGCACTTCATCTTTGCAGAGAGAGCTGGCGGGGGATTGAACGTGGTTCTTGAAGATTCAGTCTTGGCTCAACACATTTCTAAGATCTTTGAGGCACTGATGGAAATAGTAGAAATCTGGAGATAGAGCAAAATGTCATCTCAGAGCTACAATCAGTCTGAGTATTGGAAGATACAGAGAATTGAATGCAGGTTTGATACGAGTTATTTTTAATTTGAAAAAAAGCCACCCAAGTAGAACATTTAAATATACAGAAGAAAACAGGAGCCCACATAAAACGGTGTAGAATTGGAGTTCTGTGATTTTTAGTTCAGGTTTTCCCAATACCTGAAACAGAATCAGGACTTGGGTGCATGTTGTTTATTTAGGAGGTGATCCCAGGAAGCTGAAATAAAAGGGTGGAAAGACTGAAATAGAGAAAGGAGAAGAGCCAACAAAGAGTGCCTCATTGACCTGTGGGCAATTGGGGTTTGATTCCCCCTGGAAGACCCTCTGAAGAACCATGTAGAATGTGCTCCAGAATCATTTTACTGAAGAACTGGAGGGGGGCTGGTTATTCTCTGACCTCCCTCCACCATTGGTTGATGGTTGCCCACAGGGCTGTTAACTATCCCCTCCCCCAACTTTCCAGCTGAGCCTGCTTGTTCTGAGTGGCCTTCTGTGGCTTCAGGGAAAACCTTGAGCTAGAAAGGTGGAGAGATTTCACTGCCCACATTGAGACTAGACACTGGCACTGTGCTTGGAATTCCACCTCTGTGCTGGAATCACATGAGCTAACGGGATATGACATGGGGCACCCAAGTGTCTGCTCTGTGTGTTCTAAGAAGCTGAACTGAATTTGTGATCATGGATTTGTCTCTTTGCTTGAGCCAGAACTGAATCTCTGCAATCTGTGTCCTCTTTGGAGAAACGTTTACTGTGAGTAGATTTAAACTGCACTGTGCCTGTAGAATGTTGCTGAGTTCTGATGAGATGGCTGTGTCCTCACTTGAGTGGTTATCACAGATAAGACCCCGTAATCCTAAGAATGGCAGGAGCATGTGCATACATTTTCATCTCACACTGGAGAAGAGGTCATAAAAGGAACTAGACTGGGTTTGACAAAGCTCGTCTCAGACTGAATTGCTGCTGTCTCACGTATATTATTTAAAATATAATAACACAGGGTTGAGAAATGTTTTTAAAAATCTGTCTCTCTGCTATTTGGAAGTGGGGAATTTAAGGTTGCAATTTCTCTGCTGCTGGGAGTGCATCTCCCGTACTCATATCAGATACTGTGCATTGAGCTGTCATGTCAGGGAGGGTATTCGAGCTGTTATGAACGGTGTGATTATTGTCACTGTCAATCATCTTCGGAAGATAAAGACCTTAAATAGGGTGAGAAGGGAAATTTCCCCCCTTTTCCAGGCCTGGGTTCCAAGTACATGAAGCTATTCATAAGAGGTGAAGGAAACCAGTCTCTGCCACAGAAGCAATGTGGTAACTAGGCAGAAGAGAGGCTGTATGGATAAACCAGGGTTACAAAAACAGCCACACCAAGTAGCCAGTAGTCTGTACTGGGTTTCCCTTCCATATCCTCTGAGACTTCAGTCAAGTTTTTTTACAGCATAGAGTCTAGCTTCAAGCTCAGCTTTGAGGATTTTAGTTTGTGCTTGATTTGGAGTGCTCTATTCTAAAATTCAAGTGAAGAGAGTATGTCCAAAGGATAAGGGTGATAATGGGGTCATATCTGCAGAGAGGTCAGGAGGAATGGAGGCAAATAAAAGCCATTGGGATTCTACAAAATGGAGGTCAACAGTGTCATTTCAAACGGCCATTACAGGAAAGTATTGAAGCTAGTCACCCAATTACAATAACTAAAGAGAGATAAGAGAAATGGAAAACAATCAGTTCAGAACATTCTTTCCATTACAAACTAAGAGAAATAATGTGTTTTTTTAGTTAAAAATTATTTTAACTGTCACACCCTCAAATTCAAACTGAGTCTTAGATTATGACTTCCCAAAGTTACAAATCTAGAAAGTTTTTCTCCCTCAAGTTCAATTATTTTCCAGCTGGAGACCTTCAAGATGATGGAGGAGTAAGATGTAGAGATCACCTTCCTCCTCGTAAATACATCAAAAATACATCTACATTTGGAACAACTCTGATAGAACACCTACTGAACGCTGGCAGAAGACCTCAGACTTCTCAAAAGACAAGAAAATCCCCATGTACCTGGGTGGGGCAAAAGAAAAAAGAAAATCAGAGACAAAAGAATAGGGATGGGACCCATACCTCTGGGAGGGAGCTGTGAAGAGGGAAAAGTTTCCACACACTAAGAAGCCCCTGCCTTTTCTTCTGAGCCATGTGGCTGGCAGGGTCTTGGTGCTCCAGCAAGGCAAGAGAAGAGCTAACACCTATCTTTCTCAAACTCTTCCAAAATATAGCACAGGGAGGGACACTCCCAAACTCATTCTACAAGGCCACCATCACCCTGATACCAAAACCAGACAAAGATGTCACAAAAAAAGAAAACTACAGGCCAAAACCACTGATGAACATAGATGAAAAATCCTCAACAAAATACTAGCAAACAGAATCCAACAGCACATTAAAAGGATCATACACCATGATCAAGTGGGGTTTATCCCAGGAATGCAAGGTTTCTTCAGTATACGCAAATCAATCAATGTGATAAAACATATTAACAAATTGAAGAAGAAAAACCATATGATCATCTCAACAGATGCAGAAAAAGCTTTCGACAAAATTCAACACCCATTTATGATAAAAACCCTCCAGAAAATAGGCATAGAGGGAACTTACCTCAACATAATAAAGGCCATATATGACAAACCCACAGCAAACATCATCCTCAATGGTGAAAAACTGAAACCATTTCCACTAAGGTCAGGAAGAAGACAAGGTTGCCCACACTTACCACTATTATTCAACATAGTTTTGGAAGTTTTAGCCACAGCAATCAGAGAAGAAAAAGAAATAAAAGGAATGCAAATCGGAAAAGAAGAAGTAAAACTGTCACTGTTTGCAGATGACATGATACTATACATAGAGAGTCCTAAAGATGCTACCAGAAAACTACTAGAGCAAATCAGTGAATTTGTAAAGTAGCAGGATACAAAATCAATGCACAGAAAGCTCGTGCATTCCTATACACTAATGACGAAAATTATAAAAGAGAAATTAAGGAAACACTCCCATTTACCACTGCAACAAAAAGAATAAAATTCATTCCTAAATGAACCTACCTAAGGGGACAAAAGACCTGTATGCAGAGAACTATAAGATACTGATGACAGAAATTAAGGATGATAAAAACAGATGGAGAGATATACCATGTTCTTGGATTGGAAGAATCAACATTGTGAAAATAACTATACTACCCAAAGCAATCTACACATTCAATGCAATCCCTATCAAACTACCAATGGCATTTTTCACAGAACTAGAACAAAAAATTTCAAAATTTGTATGGAAACACAAAAGACTCCAAATAGCCAAAGCAGTCTTGAGAAAGAAAAGTGATGCTGGAGGAATCAGGCTCCTGGACTTCAGACTATACTACAAAGCTACAGTAATCAAGACACTATGGTACTGGCACAGAAACAGAAATATAAATCAATGGAACAGGATAGAAAGCCCAGAGATAAGCCCACGCACCTATGGTCACCTTATTTTTGATAAAGGAGGCAAGAGTATACAATGGATAAAAGACAGCCTCTTAAATAAGTGGTGCTGGGAAAACTGGAGAGCTACATGTAAAAGAATGAAATTAGAACACTCCCTAACACCATACACAAAAATAACCTCAAAATGGATTAAAGACCTAAATGTAAGGCCAGACACTATCAAATTCTTAGAGGAAGACATAGGCAGAACACTCTATGACATACATCACAGCAAGATCCTTTTTGACTCACCTCCTAGGGAAATGGAAATAAAAACAAAAATAAACAAATGGGACCTAAGGAAACTTAAAAGCTTTTGCACAGCAAAGGAAACCATAAACAAGACGAAAAGACTACCCTCAGAATAGGAGAAAATATTTGCAAACGAAGCAACTGACAAAGGATTAACCTCCAAAATATACAAGCAGCTCATGCAGCTCATTATCAGAAAAACAAACAACCCAATCCAAAAGTGGGCAGAAGACCTAAATAGACATTTCTCCAAAGAAGACATACAGATTGCGAACAAACACGTGAAAAGATGCTCAACATCACTAATCATTAGAGAAATGCAAATCAAAACTACAATGAGGTATCACCTCACAACAGTCAGAACGGCCATCATCAAAAAATTTACAAACGATAAATGCTGGAGAGTGTGTGGAGAAAAGGGAACCCTCTTGCACTGTTGGTGGGAATGTAAATTGATACAGCCAGTATGGAGAACAGTATGGAGCTTCCTTAAGAAACTAAAATAGAACTACCATATGACCCAGCAATCCCACTACTGGGCAAATACCCTGAGAAAACCATAATTCAAAAAGAGTCATGTACCACAATGTTCACTGCAGCTCTATTTATAATAGCCAGGACATGGAAGCAACCTAAGTGTCCATCAACAGATGAATGGATAAAGAAGATGTGGCACATATATACAATGGAATATTACTCAGCCATAAAAAGAAATGAAATTGAGTTATTTGTAATGAGGTGGATGGACCTAGAGTCTGTCATACAGAGTAAAGTAAGTCAGAAACAGAAAAACAATGGGAGGGAGATGCAAGAGGGAGGAGATATGGGGATACGTGTATATGTATAGATGATTCTCTTTGTTATAAAGCAGAAACTAATGCACCAGTTTGGGGCAATTGTACTCCAATAAAGTTGTTAAAAAAAAAAACAGATACCGTATGGTAACACATATATATGGAATCTAAGAAAGAAAATCGTTCTGATGAACCTAGGGGCGGGACAGGAATAAAGACAGACATAGAGAATGGACTTGAGGACACGTGGGGGGGAAGGATAAGCTGGGATGAAGTGAAAGAGTAGCATTGATGTATATACACTACCAAATGTAAAATAGCTAGTGGGAAGCAGCTGCATAGCACAGGGAGATCAGCTCAGTGCTTTTGACCACCTAGATGGGTGGGATAGGGAGGGTGGGAGGGAGGCACAAGAGGAAGGGGATATGGGGATATATGTATGCATGTAACTGATTCACTTTGTTATACAGCAGAAACTAACACAACATTGTAAAGCAATTATATTCCAATAACGATGTTAAAAAATTATATTTTCCACTAGCTTTCAGGAAATAAGCCTGTGGCTTGAGAACCAGGCTATGTGACTATAATTTGATCAACTGGATGTGTTTAACTTCCAGGGAATATCTTTAGGAAGGAGAGGTGCTCCTCTTTATTTCTTCTTTTCTGCCTTGTGCTGTACAAAAACGATGGCTAGAGCCTGAGGAGCCATCTGGAACCATAACGTGGAGGTCCCTTTTAAGGATGGTAGTCAAGAAATGTCTAGAACCCTGGCACCAAGGAGCATCTGCCAGCCCTGAACTGTCCACCTCCTGATTTCATTTACATGACAGAGAAATAATCCCTCCCCCAACACCATCTTATTTCAGCCACTGTCATTTTCAGTTTACTGCCACTTAACGCAAAATCTAACATTAACTGAGCATCTGGGGATGTGAGCAAGTGAGTGCAGCCACGTTGATAGAAAAGGAGATGGACTGTGGTCTTAGTTGGTAATCTCAATGGAAATGCAGGTTTATGTGTTGACATTATCCTTGCTGGGTCTAGCTAGTAAAATGACTAGTTGTTGTGGACATTTGTTCACTTTGTCTGAATGCACCCCTTCCTCCTTCGGAGAATTTGTTACTTTTTCCACGTGCTTCTAGTGGGACTGCCATTTCATTACCTTCCACATAGCTGCAGGGGAGGGGTCTGCAGGTGACTTAGGCAGTTCTGGCTTATCATCATTCCCTCTTCCATTTATTGGGATAATTGGTTCAATGGTTGGGCGCCTGACCCTAGCTGAGCCAATTAAAGTCCTCCTCTGAGATCGTTCTAAATGGCTCTAGGGCATAAAGTCCCATTTGACTCCGAAGACACAGGGCTAGAGAGAGGTGAAATTGGTGCTGCTTACAGCCATGTTCCTTACCATGTGGGAAAAGCCTGTATCTGCAATAGAAATGAGGTCTAGCAGAGATAAACGGAAGAGTAAGTTGGTGGAAGTTGTGGGGGAGGGAGGGAGAGAGAGGGAGGAGTTGGGCCCTAGCCTTGCTAATAATAATTTAAGTCAATGGATCCATTTTGTGGCTGAGCTAACTGTATTAGTTTCCTATTGCTGCCATAACAAATTGCTACAAATTTAGTGGCTTAAAACAATATAATTTATTACCTTACAGTTCTGGAGGGCAGAAATCCAAAATCAGTCTCACTGGGCTAAAGTCAAGTTATTGACAGGACTTATTCCTTCTGGAGACTCTAGAGGAGAATCTGGTTCCTTGCTTTCTCCAGATTCTAGAGGCTACCTGAATTCTTTGGCTCATGGCCCTTTCCTCCATCTTCAAAGCTCTCTCTCTCTCTCTCTGACCCCTGCTTCCATTACATCATCTTCTTCTATAATTCTGACATTCCTGCCTTCCTCTTTCCCTTATAAAGTCCCTTGTGATTACTTGGACCCAGAAAATCCAGGAGAATCTCTCCATGACAAGATCTTCACCTGTGAAGTCCCTTTTTGCCATGCAAGGTAACATATCACAGGTGCTGGGGATTAGGATGTGGACATCTTTGGGGGGGCCATTAAATCCCCCCTGGACTTGTAAAAAATTATTTTCTTCTTCTCTTCCTCTTGCCACTTGCAAATAAGAGTCCTGGCCTCACTGACTGACCACAAAACTCCTCATATTAAATCTTACAGAATAAATAGTTTGAGCCCACTTGGATTTATCGTGGTCTGTAAACCTCTTCACCCAGGTCAATGAGGATTCATCATAGGAATTCATTCACCTGTTACATTCTAGTATAAATTCTCAGGATTCATGAGGATTGATGGTCTTGGGTAAATCAAACATGATATTGCCTTTTGCATATTCTGAATCCCAAGAAGTCCAAAATTTTAGAGCAAAATTATTACCAAATAGTGCTATATGGATTATTAAGATATTGCTTAGGATGTGTTTATGCCCTGGAAATCTCAACCCCTTAATTCCATGCAGGAGCTAAAGCCTTATACAAATATAAACCATGGACAGTATATGAATAGCAACTACCTGGGGACTTCAGGGAGAAAAATAACAGGTGGACCATGGAGAGGACTCAAAACTTGAAGAATGGCCTGTGCAGGGGTTAATTTCCCTTTCTTCTTCTTTTTTTCTCTTTTATCTGCTGGTGTTAACCGAAGGAAAACTCCAGTTGCGTGTAACTGTGCAGTACCATGGGCAACTATAACTCTGAGAGAAATACCATCTTTCCAGCCAGAAGACTGGGAAAAGGGGCCCTAAAAAGTTGGAGAAAATGATGGAAATATCAGAGAGGAGAGAGCTAAAGGAGATCCTTTGGTTCTGTGTATGAACCAACATAAGTCACAAGCTCACCACCGAGCTGTACACACACAGAATAGATGTAAAGTAGCATAGAAAAGCCTTCACAAATTGAAATGATATTGGAGCCACTCCCACAGAAGTTGAGACAGAGCTTAAAGTGTGAACCTAACTAGGTTGATTTCTGTTCAATCAGAAAGTAATCAACATTCTCCAGAGGACTTTAACAGGTCCCAGAGTCTCACTATATATTATTCAAAATGTCCAGGGGCTCCCCTGGTGGCGCAGTGGTTGAGAGTCCGCCTGCCGATGCAGGGGACACGGGCTTGTGCCCCGGTCTGGGAAGATCCCACATGCCGCAGAGCGGCTAACATTTGTTGAACATTTGTTGAACATTTTCTACATTCCAGACTCCAAGACTGTCATATGTGCCAAAAACTGTAAAGGGTCTCAGATTATACCCTACTTTCAAGCTAACAAGTTATCCTGCCACAGTTTCACAGATGCTGACAGAGACACGAGACTCCTGGGTAAGAGACAAAGGACTTTGTTACTCTGGACACAGCAAGCAGCATAAGGGTCAGCATGTTTGCATTTGTTCCATTTTCCTCAAATTACCAGAGGGGCCTCATTGCATATGAAGTGGATGGTGTTACAGGAGGGGATCCCTGAGCTTTGGGAATCCAAGTCTTTTATAATGGATGGTAAGCAAGCCTTCCCTTTGCTCCAGAGGCAGACTCTATCTCTATTTTCCCTCTAAAAATGTTCTTGAAAAGAGAGTCCAGAGAAAGAGCAATCAGTGCCTTTCTTCACAAGTCATAGAGAAATGTGAGAGACCTATAGACAATTGTCTCCTGGTGGTATTATTAACTTACTTAATCCTCTCTACTTTACAAATATGGAAACTAAAGTACGGAGAGTCTAGTAACTTTCCCAAGATCATACAGCTAAAGAGTCAGGCATATTGGTTAATATTTCTAGAACAAAGATAGATTTCTGTTTAAGAAAAATCTTTAATACTGTAATTCTAGAATAAGGAATATATGAACTCAATTTCTTCTTTATCATATTAAATAGTAGTCCTTTTGACTTTATTAAGCTGTTGAGTTTATATAAGGAAAAATATTATATCTTCATAGCACTGTATCTAGAGAGAATGTTTTCCACGAACAGTTATTTTAAGAAGCCAGGACGCTTTCCAGGAAGAGAATACACGGGGGTAGACAATGAAACCAGCCAAGTTGTCAAAGGTTTCAAGAGACAGTATGCACTTCAGAGCTAATATAGAAGCTTGATTTTATCAACAATATGTTTGACTGAATTTACTATCTTTGTGGGTTTTCAGTACTGATTGTTATGGAGGAAACAAAGAAGAAAGCAATGTGAATATGGATTTTTTCTATTTGTTGAGTGCCAGAGGAGAAACAGTTCTACTTTGTCATATAGTCTTATTAAATAATGTTCTTTTTTTTTTTTTTTTTTTGCGTTACGTGGGCCTCTCACTGCTGTGGCCTCTCCCATTGCAGAGTACAGGCTCCGGATGCGCAGGCTCAGTGGCCATGGTTCACAGGCCCAGCTGCTCCGCGGCACGTGGGATCCTCCCAGACCGGGGTACGAAACCGTGTCCCCTGCATTGGCAGGCGGACTCTCAACCACTACGCCACCAGGGAAGCCCTAAATCATGTTTTATAAAGATTTAACCTTTTACCATTTGATCATTGTTTCACTGAGATATCCAAGTGATACCTTGATCTCGATTTGAATGTTTTTAGTGGAATAAATATATTTATATTCTGTAGGGATTATCACTATTGTAACAAGGTGTCATCTCTGTCCAAATATAATTATGAGAGGTGTATAAAGGAATCATAGAACCTTAGCAATAATGGAACAGATTCTGAGAAATAAGATCTATAAATTGGCTGTTTAGAATTCAATGTCTGGGTAAAACATTATTTTGATTTCCACCTTTTTCACCCACCTGAAATTTCCTATATTTTAGATGAGACACATTCCTGTTGTAATACTGACCTGTAGCTTATTCCAGAGCCTTGTGTTTTGAAGGGCTGAGTTAATCTTTGATTATTAAAAATAGGAGCATTCTTATTATTTATAGGAACACTTATCTGAATTCATCACTTACATTTAACTTATCAGATCAGTTCTTTAAGAACCTTTTTTCATTCCATAAATAAAAATTTTATTCTATTCATATGATTTATTGACTCATGGAACTCAAGGATGTACTGAATATACAATAATGCAGCTAAATTTCAGAAACAACTGAACTAAGGTCCTTGCTGCAGTTATAACATTTCACCCATTGAATTCTAAACAACCACTTTATAAATTTTATTTCTCATCAATTTTCCCATTACTGTGCAGTTTCTCTTGGCCAAAAATTATGTGGAAAAGACTCTGGCTGTGCTAGAGACATATATACAGAACAATGTATGAAAATGGAAATCCCCACAGTAACCATGGAGATGAGGCACAGGTTCTGAGGAAAAGGAACAGCGCTGAGGAAACCCTCAATGATGCCCTCTACAGGACCTCAATGATGTCCCTTTCTTTTCTCCCGATTTTCTACAGTAAGTTGCAGTTTACTCTTTCTTCATATGTAAGATGCTTCAAATAAATCAAAAAACAGGCAAAGAGGGGCTTCCCTGGTGGCGCAGTGGTTGAGAGTCCGCTTGCCGATGCAGGGGACGCAGGTTCGTGCCCCGGTCTGGGAAGATCCTGCGTGCCGCGGAGCAGCTGGGCCCGTGAGCCATGGCTGCTGGGCCTGCGCGTCTGGAGCCTGTGCTCCGCAGCGGGAGAGGCCGCAGCGGTGAGAGGCCCGTGTACTGAAAAAAAAAAAAAAAAAACAGGCAAAGAAAGATATAAATAATGAGAACAATATAACCAAGTCTGAGATAATAATATTCATGTCACCAAACCTGCAGGTTAGGAATACAGAGCAAACTAATCATTCAATTCTGATACATATGTTGTAGACTTTCAGAGTTGGATATATAATGATTATCCTATTTTCTCCAATGAAACTCAGGTAATCACCAATGCTAACTAATCGACTGATTCATTCATTTATTCAACAGCATACACTGAGATCTTACTTTATGCCAGATATTTAAAGAAGTACATTTATTTTATTTTTAATAAGTTATACATTCAAATGATTAAAAATGAAAATAATACTAAAAGGTATACACTATAAAGTTTTATTCCCACAGAGGTTCCCAGCTACCATTTTCCCCATCCCATATATCCTATAGGTAGGGTGACCATACACCCTGGTTTTCCTGGAACATTTCCAGTTTGTGCTTTTTGTCTTGGTTTAATTATTAATAGTGTCCCCTTTTTATTCTTGAAAATGTTCTGGTTTAAATAATAAAAATGAGAGAAAAAAGTCAATAAATTTGAAGACAGAAAATCAATAGAGAGAATCAATGAAACCAAACGCTTGTTCTTTGAAAAAAAAATCAATAAAATTGATAAACCTCTAGCCATATTGACCAAGAAAACAAAGACAGAAGACAAAAATTGCCAATATTAGGAATGAAAGAGGAACTATCACAACAGATCCCATAGAGAATAAAAGGATAATAAAAGAAGACTGCAAACAACTCTATGCCTATAAATCAACTCAGATAAAAGAGACCAATTATTAAAAGGCAAAAATTACTTAAACTCACTAAAGAACACTGCAATACCAAGAACAAAACAAAACAAAACAAAACAAAAAACCTAGTCCTATAGCTATAAAAGAAACTGAATTTGTAGTTCAAAACCTTTCAACAGAGAAAACTCCAGGCCCAAATGTTCACTGGCAAATTCTAAAAAACACTTAAGGAAGAAATAATATCAATTCTAAATAATCCATTTCAGAAAATATAAGAAGAGGAAACACTTCTCATGTATTTTATACTGCTAGGATTATCCTAATATCACAACCAAACACATTATAATAAACTGAAAATAAATACCAGTATCCCCCCACAAACATAGATACAAAAATCCTCAATAAACTATTAGCAATAAGATATGGTACATATATAAATGGAATATTACTCAGCCATAAAAACGAACGAAATAATGTCATTTGCAGCAACCTGCATGGGCCTAAAGATTATCATACTAAGTGAAGTAAGTCATACAGAGAAAGACAAATATCATATGATATCACTTATATGTGGAATCTGAAAAGATGATACAAATAAACTTATTTACAAAACAGAAACATTCACAGACTTAGAAAACAAACTTATGGTTACCAAAGGGAAGGGGTTGCAGGGAGGGATAAATTAGGAGGTTGGTATTAACATATACACACTACTATATATAAAATAGATAATCAATAAGGACCTACTGTATAGCACAGGGAACTCTACTCAATATTCTGTAATAACCTATATGGGAAAAGAATCTGAAAAAGAATAAATATATGTATATGTATAACTGAATCACTTTGTGTACACCTGAAAGTAACACAACATTGTAAATCAACTATAGTCCAATATAAAATAAAAATTAAAAGAAAAACTATTAGCAAATCAAATCTAGGCATATATAACAAAAATAATACAGAATGACCAAGTCGGGCAAAACCTAGGAATACAAGGTTGGTTCAACTTTTGAAAACTCAGTGTAATTCACCAGATTACCAGACTAAAGAAGAAAAAAACAAAACAAAACATGATTATCTCAATAGCATTTGACAAAATTCAACACCTCTTCATAATAAAAACTCTCAACAAACTAGAAATGGAAGGAAAATTCCTTAACCTGATAAAGGATAACCATAAAAAGCCTACAACTAATATCAAACTTAATGGGAACATGGTAAAGATAATCTTCTTTCACCACTCGTACTCAACACCACAGTGAAAGTCCTAGCCAGTGCAACAAGGTGAGAAAAATAAAGTCACTTCAGATTGTAAGGGGTGAAAATACTCTATTTACAGGTGACAGGATTTTTACATAGAAAATCCCCCCAAATATAGCAAAAACAGTTCCTAAAACTAGTAAGTGAATTTACCAAAGTCACAGGATAAGAGATAAATACAAAAGTCAATTACATTTCTATAAACTAACTTGGATTAAAAAAATTTTTAAACAATATTTACAATAGCACCAAAAAAAAAAAGAAAACATAGATATAAATCAACCTATGAATAGGATCTATATGCTGAAAACTACAAATACTGATAAAATAAATCAAAGAAGACTTAAATAAGTAAAGAGATATATCATGTTCGTGGATTGATAGACTCAATAATATTAATCCTAAATTCTCCCCAACTTGATATACAGATTCAGCATATTCCCCATCAAAACCTTAGCAGAATTTTTTGTAGGTATCAACAAGTTGATTTTTAAATTTCTAGGGAAAGGCAAAAGAATTAGAATAGCCAAAATAAAGTTGAAAAAGAAGAACAAAGTTGGAAGACTACGCTTTCTGATTTCAAGAAATACTGTAAACTACACTAACCAAAGACAGTGTTGCACTAGAAGAAAGGATGGATAATCTTTCCAACAATAGTGCTAGAATAATTGGATGTCCATAACCAAAAACAAAACAACTTATACCTCATACCTTATTTTTAAAAATAACTCTAGATCATAGACCTAAAGGTAAAACACAAAATGGTACAACTTCCAGAAGAAATAATAAGAAAAAATCTGCATGACCTAGGGTTAGGCAAGGAATTTTTAGGTATGACACCTAAAGAGCAAATACATAAAAGAAAAATAACTGGTAAGTTGGTTCTATCAAAATTAAAAACTTTTGCTCTGCAAAACACTGTTCAGAGAATGAAAAGACAAGCCACAGACTAAGAGAAAATGTTGTCAAATCACATTTTGATAAAGGACTTGTATCTCAAAAAATTTATCAGGAAAAAACCACCCCATTTTTAAAATGGGCAAAAGGTATGAACAGATACTCTATTATAAAAGATACATTCATGTCAAATAAACAATATGAAAATATGTTCAACATCATTAGTCACTGAGGAGATGTGAATTAAGCCACAAGATATCACTATACACTTACTAGAATGGCTAAAGAAAAAAAAATACTGACACTATCAAGTGTGGACAAGGATGAGAAGCAACTAGGAATGCCATACATTGTTGATGTATATGCAAGATGGTAGAGCCACTGTGGAAAGCAGTTTGGCAGTGTCTTACAAATTTAAACATATACCTACTATATAATCCAGAAATCCCACTCCTAAGTGTTTAATCCAAGAGAAATGAAAAATTTATTTTTACACAAAAACTTCTATGCAAATATTTATAGAAGCTTTATTAACAACCACCCCCCCCCAAACTGGAAACAACTGAGATGTCCTTCAACCAGTGAATGAATAAGCAAACTGATATATCAATACAGTGGAATGCTAGTCAGCTATAAAAATGAATTATTGATTCATGAAACAACATGGATAAATCTTAAATGCATTTGCTAAATGAAAGAGGTCAGACCCAAAGGATATGACTGCATTAACATGACATTTTGGAAAAGCAAAATTATGGGTATGGAAAACATGTCAGTTGTCAGAGGCTGGGAGGTGGGGGGGAGGGACTGACTATTAAGGGGTAGAATGATGGAATTTTGAGGGTGAGGAAACTTCTGTATACAACTGTGGTGGGAGATAGAAAACTCTAATAATTTGTTGAAACTCATTGAACTGTACACCACAAATAGTACATTTTACCATATGGAAATTAGATAAAACCAACAAGGATTTGGACAGAACACAAGCTGGAATGCAGACTGGGACATATAAATCTAACTGTATTACAAATAAATCAAATAGCCACCCTGAAGCAGGTGGAGAAGAAAGGAGTGACCCCAGTAACTTTGGAAAATGGTGTTTGGACTGGGTGCTATAAGGCTGAAGACAAAAAGATCTGTGCCCAAGCAACATGCTCTAGTTTTAAATGTGTTTCTTATCCGGTATGGATTAGCAATTTTTAAAACTGCTTTATATGTGTACTAGGGTTGAACAAACAAGTAGATGTATTGTGGATAATGAGAGCCAGGTTTCCCACAGTCACAGAAAGAAGTTAAAAGAAAAGGGCAAAAGTTAGAATAAACTGTGGTGCTGGATTTCAGTGGGAATATCAGTATGAACTCATGTCTTGTTTATATGTCCACACATTTACATACATGTAAAACATATATATATATACACAGATAGATACAGAAATATAGATATATTAGTGTATATGCATGGGGTGGTATTTATACATATATTTCCTATCTATGTCTTCTGAGAGGAACTAGAAGCAGTGATAGCCTAGCATTCAGATTTTAAATACCATTCTTTAATAAAAAGAAACAGGGCTCCTTGCAGAAGTGGTTGAATCTAGGGCTGGGCCAGGAAAATACAAGATGAGCCTGGAAATCTTGCAATGATAGAAAGTAGGGTAGTGCTTAAAGAAAAAAAAAAAATGAGACACAGTGTCTCCTTAATGGTCTCTGAATGGCCAAAGCTGGAACGATTTCAGCAATAAAAGAATAATGGTATTGAATTATAGCCCAAAAAATAAAATAAATATCCATAAGCTCATACTGATGTAAATAACTGAATAAATAAATAAATGGGAGAAAACATACAACTCCTCTATACAAAAGAACTCCAACTAGTAAATGAGGAAAATAGAAGCCACCATTAACACACCATAAAAGCTGTTAGCAAGAAAAACCAGCTAAATTTAGTGGGTAAAAGTTTAAGGAGAAACAGGATATTTGCACAGGCTTGAAGTGTCTCTCCCCAAATACTTATTAGTTACAGAGAAGAACACAGTAAGATTACTGGAGAAATCTAACAGGCATCACCATAAGCAAGAGATGAATATTAACTTAAACAGTAATAAGGCAGGCATATCATGTACTCCCGAATATGAGGCACCAAGAAGTACACAACGTCACTTCTGTGGTATTTTTCCTAAATTGCATAACCTCGATCTAGTCATGAGAAATCATGACAAACCCAAATTGAGGGACATTTTACAAAATAACTGACCAGTAGTCTTCAAAGATCCTAAGGTCATGAAAGACAAAGGCTGAGGAAGGAGACAGGACAAGTAAATGCAATGTAGGATCCTGGATTGCATCCTGAAACAGAAAAAAGACATTAGTGGGTAAACTGATGAAATCTAAATGAAGTTTGTTGTTTCATTAACTGTATCATACCAGTACTAATTTCTTAGTTTTGATCACTGTACCATGATTATATAAGATTAGTCAGGAGAGTGAGACATAGCCTCTGTAGAAGCATTCAAAATTTATTCATTAATTCATTCACTAAACAAGGACTTGCCAAGCCTCTACTGTCTGCCAGGCCTTGTGCTTGCTGCTGAAAATTTAAAAATCAAAATAAAGAGAACAAAGGTCCTGTCCTCAAGTAGCTTACAGCCTAATCAAGGGGAGGTAAGGCACACTGACAATTATGCTGTACAATAAATACTTTGGGAGGGAACAGAATGGCTCTGCGGAAGAGGTTACAGTTCGGTTGAATTCACCAGACTGATAAGAGGGAGGGCATGCCTGGCGGAGGGTGCAGAGCCTGCAAGCACAAAGACGTGCCTGTAGGCTTGAATTCAAGGTTTCCTTGGGGGGCCAGATGCAGATGAGGCTGGTGGATTAGGCTGAAGCCATTAGAAATTTGGGCTTCATACTGTTCAATGGAAAACTAAAAGTTCAAGTGGGGAACTATTAAATGTTTTTAAGCAAAGGAATAAGATAATCAGATTTACTTTCTCAAAAGATCATTTTAGGAGCTATATGAAGGATGCTTTGGGAAGAGTAATCAGAAAACCAGTTAGAAGGCTATCATAGTAGTCATGAGAGAGGATGGTCCTTATGGAATCCCTAGGATTTCCATGGCTGAAAAGACCTTGTTTTTGAGTGGGGTCAACAAGTGTGAAACTATTTATCAATTGAAAATCAAGAGGGAAATCAGAAAAAAAAAATCAATACGTTCAGGCACTTAGAATAAAAACAGACTTTTAATATAGTAAATTCTCAGGTGTCCAGAAACCCCTTCTCTAACAGATGAATTAGTTTATTGGCGACTTCAGATTCTTTAACTCTGTAATTGCCTGACTTAAGTTCTAATGTGGTTTACCAAATGGTAGACAGAGGAAAATAAATTAAAAACACTAAATTTAATCAATTTGGCTCCCTGACTGCTGTTTAATATGGAGAGTCAAGGAGAAGGTGAAAACTCTCATTACACTGAAGTGTGCAGATTATCTACCGAGTGCATACACATATCCCCCATCTTCATCCATAAATCAGAGGTCACTGCAAGAGAAAACCTACGAGTAATTTGGCTCTTTGTATTGACGCTCTAAAATACTCTCCCACTTTTCATATTAAAAGCTTTATTTGGCCCCTTCACCTGAATAACGTTTGCGGTGCTCATTTCTCCTTCGCCGGATGGCCCTACAGTTTGATGAATATGCCTTACAGCTGTGGTTTGGACATTCTCTCCATCTCACGTAAGTCTCATCTATCAGAATAAGAATTGCCAGATCAATTCAGCCAGCCACTCGCTAAGCAAAGGAGGACTCATCTCGGATCTGACTGCATTCACTTGAGGGCTAAAGTTATTCTCAGCTGCAACCCCAGAGAGACGAGAAGAATACATTAATTGCCCTGGTGCTGGTAAAAGGTGTTCTGTCCAGCTACCTAAGGCAAAGCCGTGTTGCCTTTTCACTGTAGAAGACTTCCCGGTAAGGGCGAATTCCCGGTCTTTCGGCAAAACTCAGAAACGACTGCAGTTTTATTCTCGGTGCTCTCTCTCGTTTCGCAGCTACTTACAGTCAAACTGAGAAATACCTACTCACCTGTAGACAAAGCAAGAAATAAATTATGCTGAAGAGACAAAAAACCAGGGAGCAGACATGTGTTTTACTCTCGGTCTGTTCATGATGAACGAGGATGAAGAGGGGCTTGTTTTTTTCTTCAATGAGAAGAATGTTTGAGCTCGGTATTTTTACCATTTTTTATGCTCATTAACAAAATCTTATTTTCCTGTCGTTCATAAGTTACTTGATACTTTCATCCTTCTAAAACTAAAAACATTTTCTTCTCTTGGACTCTGACCGTTTGCAGGGTATGTGTCAAATGACCCAAACGCTGCACGCTCACCGGCATGGGATGGGTAATTCCGCAAAGCGGACGCCGCAGGACCTCCGGGACGTGAGTGGGCTGAAACTACCTATCCCGGCGTGCCCCGCTCGCGAGCTCAATGGAGATCTGTAGTCGTCCGGGTCACGGGGCTGCGCGCTCAGTGCGCGCCTCCGGATAGCGGCCTGGGTTCCGCCCGGGGCGGAGGGCCCTCCAGGGCCGGGAAAACTGCGATTCCCGGCATGCCCTGCCACGGGTGCGCCTGCGTACGGGAGCTACCGCGCCGGAGAGCGGGTAGGTTTAAAACGCTGTCTTAGTTCCGTAGAAGCCAGCCCATCTGCTGCCGGACAAAGCCACAGGCGGACAGACAGACTGTGGGGTGAGGCTGCGGGACCCTGGGAGGTAGGGAGTCCGCGGGGGCGGGTCGGCGGTTCAGTTAAGGTCCCAGTCATCTCTCCCTGCTGCCCTCTCCCCTAGCTGGCGGAGTTTACTCTTGCCCTCTGGACCTCAGGACCCTGAATTATGGCGCTTCTGCGCTGGATGCCGGTGAAAACCGTTTAGGAGCGAGGTTTGCATTGACTTGGCCCCAGCGGGGGAAGGATAGCCACCAGACAGGGCCGCGCATAAGCCCCAGTTCGACTTTTCTTTATTTATATGTTAGGTTGGCGTTATAGGTTCCTGGGAAAGCCGTTTCGTTTTCTGGTTTTGCCACCGGTTATCTTCCCTGGCCCACTCGTTAGAACGCAGGTGTCAGGAATTTACATTCGTTCATTACTGTTTCCCCAGCTCCTACCAATTAGGCTGGAACAAAGTTAAATTTTTGTTGAACTATACCGCTGTTTGCCACCCACAAATGTCCCATGTACTGTCTGGGCTCTGAAGATAGAAAATGATTAAGAATCTGACCTTACTGAGGCGAAGCTCGGGTTAGTCTGGCTTGAATGCTCCACACTGATCTTGGAGCGCCCAGGACTAGGTCCTTGAATCTTTTCTGTTCTCTGTTATCCAGTCTCCGCGGCTTTAAAAGCCATTTATATATTGACAACTTCAGAATTTATATCCCTTATTTGGAGTCAGGGGAGAAAGGTCCACTGAGTACAAATGGAGTACAAGTTTCCCACATATTTTTAATAAGATGCAGATTCCCACCTAAAATTTTTTCGCGTAATTGTCGAAATGTCATAGTTTTGCTGTTATTTCCCCAAGGTACCCAAAGTAGATATAAAATGCTTACATAACTATACAGGGTATGTGTGCGCATTCAGCCATAAAAACAAGACGGAAAACAACACAAATTAAATTGCTTCATTTTTCTCAGAAAAGAGAAAGTAAGTCTATATATGTTTAGGTAAGAATTTGATTGGCATCATCACTCACACCCACCTGAACCTCATCTATACTGGAGCGTCTCAGGCTTCTGGAGAGAAAAAATACTCTCAAACAAAAAGGAATAAACTTGGCCCCCAGCCTCTGCGGGAGAGGAGGTTTATAGAAAATTCATTGTAAGGAGGGAGAGATCGAGGTGCCTGGGACACTGACTGACGGTGGGCAGAGGATAAAGCTTTTGAGTGAAATACATGGTGTTGTCCTTGAAATATCCTCTTAGTCAATCACTGAGGTTCAGGTCATCAAAGAAGTGGATTCAAAAACTAAACAAGACAATCTACCTTTGAGGATTTATTACAAACAGGTCTCAGGGTTAGTTGACAATTCTTCCCTACCCCCTCTCCACGTGAGGAGAAAAACAATGTCAAGGTCAGGAGAGCCCTCAGAAACAAAAATGGAAACAATGGTGACCCAGTAGCAAGAGGAGGACAGCCTTAATAGCCACCAGGAAGTCCCTGAGTACCTGCGAGCCTGTTAAAGGAAGAGTAAAGTAAGAACTTGGGATCCAGTGAATCCGTTGAGTTGAGGTTTAGAGTCAGGAGAGATTCTCATTTTCGCTGCAGTTGCTCATACTCCTGCCTCTCCTCCCTTATCCGGCAGGTCCAAGCACGGGTAACAGAAACACCATGCCTCCACACACAATCCGCAGGCCACCTGGAGGCCAGTGGCCGTAACTCTATCACTTCCATGCTCAGTAGACTTATAACTCTATATGTTATTAAGAAGTTACAGGGCTTCCCTGGTGACGCAGTGGTTGAGAGTCCGCCTGCCGATGCAGGGAACACGGGTTCGTGCCCCGGTCCGGGAAGATCCCAAGTGCTGCGGAGCGGCTGGGCCCGTGAGCCATGGCCGCTGGGCCTGTGCGTCCGGAGCCTGTGCTCGGCAACGGGAGAGGCCACAACAGTGAGAGGCCCGCGTATCGCAAAAAAAAAAAGAAGTTACAGACTTTCAACTCTATCTATAACTTATGGGGAGAAGCCATAACTCTTCTTACAAGAAGAGAACTTAGCTCTAATTGCTAATATTCCAGCAAAGAGACTATAGCTTGAACATATCTGTGCTTTGCTGTTTTTGAAAAGGAGTAAATATCATTGAAAGCAGCCTTGAACCTAAGCCCTGATGCTTGATAGCAACAATAATAAAAACACTAAGATATAAGCTTTTTTTTTTTTTTTTTTTTTTTTTTTTTTTTTTGACTCTCAACCATTACACCACCAGGGAAGCCCTAAGCTTTTATTTTTAAAAAAGTTAATTCACAATTACTTTCATAAATATATCATTATCAAATTAATACAGTGCTGTCTCTATGTTTAGGGAAAGTATTTCCAGAGAGCTCAGGTTACCTCACTGAAAGCATGGCATGAATAAGACAAATGTCATAAGTAATATACTAGTACAAGCCAGGTGGCTTTGAAAAGGCAACACTTGCTTCTGTAGACACAGGCTCCATTCTTATATCTGGCAATAGCTACAACTATATGCTGTTGGTTCCAAAGTAACAGGCCAGGAACTCAGTGTTGCTTACCACAACCACTGGAAAATAATTTGGTCAGTAATATTTTCTTCATTTACTCATATGTCCAATAAACATTTCTTGAACGCCTACCATGAGCCAGAAACTGTTTTGACACCAGGGAATGCAGCAATGATCGAAAGAGACAAGCTCCCTGCCCTCTTGGAGCTTATATTCCAGTTGAGGAAATAAGTAAAATATATAGTTTGTTCACTGGTGCTAAGTACAATGGAGAAAAAGTAGGAAAGAGGATGGGAGGGAGGCTGTGGTGCAGGCTTCCATTTTAAACAGAGCGGTCAAAGGAAACCTCACTGAGATGATATTTAAGCAAAGACCTGTGAAGGAGGTACAGGAGTGACATCTGGATGGGACAGAAAGGTCCAGAAAGAGTAAACAGAGTGCGAAGACCCTAAGTCAGAAGGCCTGATGGGTCCACAAACAGTAAGGAGGTCAGTTTGACTGGGAAGCACAAAGTGAAGGAGAGAATAGTGGGAGATAAGGTCAGAGAGTAATAACAGGACAGGTTACTTAGAGCCTTAAAGGCTATTGTAAATGTCTGCCTTTGCTTTCAGAGCTATTGGAAGGTTTAGAGTGGAGAAGTGTTGTGATCTACCTTAACTTTTAACTGGATCAGTCTGCCTAGATGGTAGCCAGGCAGAGATGGTAGAAAGACAACAGCAAAGTAGGAAGACCAGTTGTAAAGCTACTACGATAACCTGGGGACATGCCGCTGGCTAGCACCAGGGTACTAGCAACGGAACAGTAAGAAGTGGTCGGAGTCCAGACATATTTTAAAGATAGGTTTGGTTGATAGATTAGATGAGAGAGGATTCACTGGAAGCACAGTGTCGCCATTAACTGAGACGATGAAAGCCTGTTAGGAAGAACAAGTTTAGGGGGAAAGATCAAGAGTTGTTTTGGAAATGTTAAATTTAAAACAGGAAAGATGCCCAATACCTGACTGAACTTGTCCACCAAAAATGAACTTTTATATTTGTGTTAGTATTATGTATCTGACTTATGACATAAATTAATTAGACAGTCCTTTATATTATAACCAGCTCCCTGGGCCTAACAAGTTGCCACAGAAATTGCCCTCCCCTCCCACCTCCAGCACCGCTTGTCATTTTCTTTACCTCCTTCTTCTTCCCATCTCTCTACCAACTATTATCTGGGACTACTATGTATTCCAGGACTGCTTTTGTTGCAAGCAACAGGAAAGCGTGACTAAACAAAAGTTTATATTTCTCACATAAGCAAAGTTTGGAGGTTACTAGTAAGTCAGGTTAATCTGAGCTTCTCTGGCCTTTTCCTTGTTTCTCAGATGCTGGTGATCCCAGACTCTTTGTTTACATTTAACAGTGAGGTACTGCATGGCTGACTTAAAGAGAGCCCTCAGAGCTCCGGGCATCATACAGGGGAAGGAAAGGACAGGTGCCATCATTTCTGTTCTTTTTATCAGGAAAAAAAAAAGAGTCTTCCCAGAAGCTTCTTGCAAACTTCTGCCTAAAGTCTCACTGGCCAGGATATGTCACATGGATGTGCCAGCTGTAAGGGAGGGTGGAGACATGAACTTTTCAACTTCTTTTGGAGGGAGGACAAAGGAGCCAACTGCCTGTCACAAACCCCATTAAACACCCTTTCCGTACTTTTTCTCCCAACCCCAGGCCTGGTTTATTTCTATGTTGGCAGTAGCCAGACAGCAGGTGACAGAAAATGGAATGGAGGGTAAACCCATCTGGTGTTTCTTCACTGTTACCTCTCTATTTTCTTCCTACCCCACACTATTGGTGGTTCCCCCAACCCTAGCCCTGGTTTCATGGCAGTAGAACCAGCCCTAAGGTTTGTCTTTGAGGTTCTTCTTTCTGTTACCTGAGGCACACTATCCTGGCCCATGTGGTAACCTGAGCAGGAAATTCCAAACTTGGCTTTTTTCAGAAATGTAGATGAACCTTACTTCATATCTTTGTGTATCTAGAGACTCTATTTATATCTGTGTCTACTTTTGTCATTCCCTTCAAGAATGAATTGAAAGCATGAAAAGCAGTTAATAGAAGAAAACTTCTTTACCCCCTGTCTTTAAGCTGATTGTTAACAGAAAATCTAAAGAATTCAAAAAGGTTATGTGTGTCAGAAATGCATTCTGTTTTATAGAGGAGCACAAAGGAGAGAAATCTTGGTCAGGAGTATAAAATAAGAATAAAAAGAAAATTTGTACCCTTTGACCTACATCATTCCATTTCCCCTATCTTCCAGCCCCTGGCAACCACCATTCTATTCTCTGTTTCTATGAAATCAGATTATTTTGTTTGGTTGGTTTTTAGAGTCCATATATAAGTGATACCACACACTATTTTTTCTCTGTCCAGCTTATTTCACTTAGCATAATGCCCTCCAGATTCATCCTGCAAATGGCAGAATTTCCTCTCATGTGGCTGAATAACATTCC
>NW_020185317.1:161766-170787 GCF_003031525.2 Neophocaena asiaeorientalis asiaeorientalis | reverse complement strand
TATATATATATATATATATATATATATATATATATATATATATATCTCACATCTTTATCTGTTCATCCACTGAAGGACGTTTAGGTTGTTTCCATCTCTTGGCTATTGTGAATAATGGTGCAGTGAACATGGATATGAGGATATCTCAAGATACTGATTTTAGTTCCTTCAGATATATACCCAGGAGTGGGGTTGCTGGATCATATGGTAGTTCAAGTTTTAATTTTTTGAGGAACCTCCATACTGTTTTCCATTATGGCTGTACCAGTTTACATTCCCACCAACGGTACATAAGGTTCCCTTTTCTCCACATCCTTGCCAACGTTTGTTATCTCTTGTCTTTTTAAAACTAGCCATTCTAACAGGTGTGAGCTGCTATCTTGTGATTTCGATTTGCATTTCCCTGATGATTTGTGATGTTGAGCATCGTTTCATGTACCTGTTGGCCACCTGTATATTTTCTTTAGAAAAATGTCTATTCAGGCCCTCTGCCCATTTTTTAATTAGATTATTTCTTCCTTTGCTACTGAGTTGTATGAGTTCTTTATATATTTTGGATATTAACCCTTTATCAGATATATGGTTTGCAAATATTTTCTCCCATTCTGTAGGTTGCCTTTTCAAATAAGACATTCTGAGGATCAAATGTATAACATGGTGACTATAGTTAATAATATGGTATTGTATACTTGAAAGTTGCTGAGAGATCTTTAAGTATTCTTACCACAAAGAAAAATAGTTACTTATGTTAACTATGTGAGGTTGTTAATTATGTGGATGTGTTAATTATTTTGATCTTGGTAACCATTCTGCAAGGTATATGTGTATAAAATCATCATGTTGTACACTTTAAATGTATACAATTATATTTGTCAACTATTCCTCAGTAAAGTGTTTGTTTGTTTGTTTGGGGTTTGTTTTGTTTTGTTTTAAGTAAAAAGAGAGAAACAGGCCATATTCTGGGACCTGTGGGGGAAAAATAGAAGATGGTTAAAGAGCTGTCCTCAGTGGCTGTAACAGTGTTACATTGGCAAGAAGCTCAGCCTTTACACTGGTGCCCCCTTAAGTCCTGCCACCAGTTTTAAGACTTCTTTAATTCCTTCCCTGGGTCCTGGGGACCACCTTCAGTGACTTGAACCTGAGGGAGTCCCCACTTCCATTGCCTGGGATACCTCAGGGAGGTATCTAATCACACAGTAAGTGGGAGAGAAAGGTGTATTACAAATATCCCAGGTGGGGCCTTTGTGAACACATTCCCACAGATACACTATTGCTAGTGATGCTTAAGGTTTATTGTTTGATTAGTATAGAAATGTCTGTACAGGATAGAGTTGCAGGAAAATGTCCTTAAAGTTTCCACCAATGATCTTGTCATTGAACTTTGGGCACATGATTTGTTTAAATGTTGGGACTGCTTATAAGCTGATTCTGCTTCTGTCACTAATACCTGAAAGAGTAGTCTCACTACTCCCATTTACTCTCATGTGGTCTTGCGGGAGGAGTCTGGAAATTTGATGTCAGTAGGTGTAAAAGAGTCTTTGCTATGGAGTTATGTTTGCAAGTTATTTTTACAAATCACTGCTTCAAGGTAGTTGGTAAATCTATTTTATGACAACTGCTCGGAGATCCAAGTACTGTAGAGTGTTGTTTTGTTTTCAGAAAGGTTGGATGGGAATATGTTAAAATGAAAATGGCTGGCAATGAAAAGAGGTAATAACTCCTTCAGCCAAATCATAGGTCCTAGTGTATGTCTAATCGTAGCAGACAGGGTAGACTAGATTGTGCTGCAGTAACAAACTACCTAACAATCTGCGGCTTATAACAGCATTAGTTTCTTGCTCACTCACACTGTATGTCATGGATGGGCCATGGCTCTGCTCATGTAGTCTTTACTCTGGGATCTTGGCACATGGAGCAGGCCCTATCTGGGATGTTGGTCATCGCATGGAGAAGGGAAAAGAGATGATGAATGACAAGTTGGCTCTTAAAGCTTCTACCCACATTTAATTGACCAAAGCAGGACACATGGCCATTTCCAAGCTCAACAGGACAGGGATGTATAATCCTCCACAGGAAGGGGCAGTGGCTATTTTGAACAATAGAACCAACTACACTAATATTGTGACTTTAATCTCAGGTGCATATGGAAACTACAATGTCCAGACCAGTCCTCTCTCCAGCCCGCATCAATGCTACAGCTTCTGAAACAGTCACGGTACTTCAGCAAAGGATGAGAATAGTTGAGGAACAGACCAGTTCTCTGAGGGATGACCTAATAATGTTGGACTTTGGTGAAAAAAGGTAAGAAATTAAAAAATTGTGTCACAGTATCTTTGTAGGTTGAAGAATTTTGCCTCACTGGTTACTCATAAGGAGTCACAGTGTGGGTGGTTTGGCAGGTGAAATAGGTACTTAGAAAAGAATTGAGAAATAACATTAGAATATTAATTAGAAAATATTTGCAAGATAGAGTTGTCCTGCTGTAATGTCCTGCTGTAATGTCCTACTACCACTATTCTAAACAGATTTTTAAAGTGTGTTAATTAGGTGCACAAACTTCGATATCCTATTCTCCCTCAATACTTGATTAAAAACAAATGTAATTTTTTATATAATTAGAAAAAAAATTTGGTCCTTTTTTAAAAATAAAAATAGATTTTGATATTAGTTAAGGTGAACATCTACAACTTGATTCATGCATTAATATGGTCTTTATTTTCTTTCTCCAGATTTATTGTAAATTAAGAGAGGTTATAAGTCTTAAAAAAAATTCATAGTTTATAATGAAGTACTCAAAAGAAGAACTGTGTTTTTCCTTTGTGCTCCTGAAGAAGTTATTGCCATTAAAAGTTAGATTGTCAAAGGCCTTGAGGAATCTGGGTGCTTAGGTGGCCAATGCTGAATTTACTGGTGTGATTTTCTTTAAAATTATGTATGTATTTCCTGAATGTCTCTTATGAAGACCTAAAATTAGTATAGTTGGTATAGCACACATAGAATAAATAACTCTTCAGCAAAGATTAAATTTGTACCAGTGTTGAGTATGTTAGAACAAAATGGGAATGTTTATTATCACCTTGTTTAAAACTTTTCTAAAAAGGATGTGAAATACTGCCTCCATGCTAACTTTAATTCTTAGTTTACCATTAACATTTAACATGTTTTATATATCACTTGCTTTTACATACAAGATAAGTTTACAAAAAATTCCAATTAAAATAACCATTAAAAAATCAGTGGTCTTGGGCTTCCCTGGTGGCACAGTGGTTGAGAGTCTGTCTGCTGATGCAGGGGACACGGGTTCGTGCCCCGGTCCGGGAAGATCCCACATGCTGCGGAGCGGCTGGGCCCGTGAGACGTGGCCGTTGAGCCTGCGCATCTGGAGCCTGTGCTCCACAATGGGAGAGGCCACAACAGTGAGAGGCCCGCGTACCGCAAAAAAAAAAAAAAATCAGTGGTCTTTACCCATCCCACATTGGTCTCATCCTCTTTACCTAATAGTGCTCTCTATGTTTAAATTTGCAGAGGCTATCATATGCTGGTTAACTAAAGAATATAGTTTTTATACTCAGTAGAAATGTTACATTGATTCGATGGTTGGGATTACCCTATAATATTGTTATATTGGGATCTTTGTCCAGAGGCCACTTGCAAACTCCAAAATGTTTAGAGGAGCCTGTGAGCCAGAACATCATTAGCCCTATCCAGAATGAAATAATTTGTTCAGGAAAAACAGATATTTTATGGAAGAACTGTGAGTTTCTGGTAAATCGAATGTGCCGTCTGGAAAGCCTCATCCAGTCCTTGAAGATGAACATCTTCGTCTGCAAACTGAAAAAGATTTGAACCCACAGAAAACAGGTATAGAGAGAAGAGAATCATCAGAAATTCGGTCCTGTGTGGGTGCTTGATGAGTTCATGATTCTTTTCCTTTCCTGACCTTCTTTGATCTGCTTGATGACCCTCCTGTCCTGTCTGATAGATTTTCTGAAGGAAAGATTGAATACAATACAGGAGGAGCATTCCAGGGATCTGAAGCTATTGCAACTGGAAGTGATGAATTTGCGCCAGCAACTAAGAGATGTAAAATAGAAAGAAGACAAGGCACAAGATGAGGTGCAAAGGTTGACTGTGACTCTGCAGCTTGCCTCAGAGGCAAAGGCTTGAGTCCAGAGTTCTGGAATACAAACGCACTGTTACTGTGTTAGCTGGAGGAGGCAACAGACCCATAAAACTGACTTTTAAAAATAGGTGATGTTGGTGTGAGGATTCTTGACATCTGAAATTTATCTACATTGATAGCCTATAACATTGTGTGCTGTCAGTAATTGAGTATTTATAGATTCCTACCCTCTACATGTGACTGTGCGGATCCAGAGATATGAGGGAGTCTGTGCTCTTCAAGAGCTTATATGCTAGCTGGGAGAACAAGGCATAGCAGGACAAACTAAAGAGAGAAAATAAGGGTATAAGAAATATTAAAGGACAGTATAGGACAATAAGCAAATATTGCCAATAAGTGTTCTGTATTCAGGTGGGTTTGGGAAGGTGGGCATGTCCTGTCTAGAATAGATTAGGCTAGGCTTCAAGGAAGAGACGGGACTTGAGATGAACCTTTAGAAGGCAAAGCAGTGAGGTGAGGACATTTAAAAGACCACACACAGGGGCAGCAAAAAATAAGACTAGGGAAAAAAACAAATGATTTTGTTTACCCTTCACAGGCCAGGCAGTGTAACAGATGTTATTTTGTTTAAAACATGTTTTGTTTAATCTCTGCAAAACCTCAAGATGTAGGATATTGTTGTCTCTCTCTCTTTTTTTTTCTTTGCAGTACACGGGCCTCTCACTGTTGTGGCCTCTCCCATTGCGGAGCACAGGCTCCGGATGCGCAGGCTCAGCGGCCATAGCTCACGGGCCCAGCCGCTCCACGGCATGTGGGATCTTCCCGGACCGGGGCATGAACCCGTGTCCTCTGCATCGGCAGGCAGACTCTCAACCACTGCGCCACCAGGGAAGCTTTATTGTCTCTATTTTAATGATAAGTGTACTGGGGCTCAGAGAGAAGTCACCTCTCTGAGATCACACTTGCCTGTTTCCTTCCTGTAACGCAGATTTGAACCTAGATCTTTCCCTTGGGTGCAGTTAGGAGGAAATGCATAAACTAGCTGGACAGGAGTGAGGATTTGTTTGTGTAAAATAAGTTGGAAATTGACTAGGGATAAGCTCATAGCGGATCTCAAGATCAAGAATAATCAAGTAGTTGGGCTTGATCCTATGGGGAGTGATTAAATTTTTGATAAGAAAGTGACATAATGAAAACAAGAAAACTAATCTAGCAGTAGTGTAGAGTATCAATTATAGGAGAAGAGATTGGAGATAGGAAAACCAATTAGGAATCCATTGCCTTATTTGAGACATAGACTTTATTAGGTCTGAATTACGGTTGTAGCATTTTGAGAGGAAAGATACGTTAGAATGTGGTATTGGATAGGGGCTGAAGGTAGAGAATAAGGCAAAGACAGCTTTGAGTTTTTACATCTTAGATTGTAGTGCTATTAATAATAATATAAAAGAGAATGAATAGTGAAAGCTGTGTTTTTCATCCTCAACTCCTAAGCATAGATAATATTTGAGGCTAGAAAAAATGGAGTACTTAAAAAAAATAGGAATATACCCTGTAAGAAAAATGTCTAGCAATTACTAGGTTTTCTTCTGATTATTGAATTTTACATAGGAGGTACATGTGACTAATCATTTTTTAGTTATCTGAAAGGGAAAATGATAGAAGTCATGAATCAAAGTAATAAAATAACTTTAAATATCTCATTGTAATAATTACTTTAGACTCATAAGAAGTGTTTATAACTGTATTCAGAATAGCATGTATAGGTTGCCCCAAAAAAGTCTAGATTTGAACTGTGATATACCATAGACAGTTTCTTCCTGTCATTTCAGATTATTTAGAACCTTTTCTCATTCTATTTTAGAAGAATGCAGCCATTATTGAAGGGGAACTGAAGACCACAAAACGTAAAATGAACCTTAAAGTTCAGGAGGTAAGATAAAAAGGAAGGTGAAGGGGGCGTTGGAATTGCAGAGGGGGAAGTCAAGGAAGTGGATAGAATGAAAAGAAACCATTGAAGAAGAAAATATGTGGCTGTTTATTAGGAAGATTTTAAAAATATGCCACATGAAGTTATACCTGCCCATATGTGACATTAAGACTTCCTTTCACCTCAATACTGCCACAAAACCAGAAATAAAAAATAAATGCTCTCTGAGCCGGGAGGGAAACAGTTACCATGAAACTCATGCAGTTGCCCATATACTAGAGTTAAGTGGACATACAAAGACCTTTTACACTAAAGTTGTGCTTAAAATAAAAAGCTTTTAATAAGTCTGCTCATCTAATTTTACCTTAAAACTTTCATTTCAGTCTAAATTTAAGTAGATAACAGATTGGAATTATGGAGTAGGTGGCTGCTAAAAGTTGTTGGACTAAAAATTTGCAGCTGAAAACAGTGGAAGAATCAGAATTACCAATTCAATACACCTTGACAGTGGCCTAAAAACCTCAATATTCCCTGACAGAATAATAGTTGACATGAGTCCAAATCAAAAGGATCAAGTTATATTTAAAATATCCTGTTATACAAAACAGAGAAATAGATATGCTATTTTAAAAATTATGAATTACAGTGTGTTTAGGGTGGTGAGTGTAGCTATCTGGGACATTCTCTCATGTAGAGTATTTTATTTGCCAATAGTTACTGATAAAAGCATGATTGTTCATTGTTAGTTGGAGTATATTGTTTCATGCTTTAAAAAAATATTTTGGCTATTTTAATAGATTCTTTTTAGAGCAGTTTTAAGTTTTTATAAAAATTGCACAGAAACAGAGTTCCCATATATCCTTTCTCCCCACCCCCAGAGCTTCCTCCATTATTCACATTCTGTATTAGTCTGTGATGAACCAGTTTTGATCCATGATTACTAAATTCACAGTTTAGATTAAGTTTTACTTTTTGGTCATCACAGTATACAGAATAGTTTCACTGCCCTAAAAATGCCCTGTGCTCTACATACACATCACCCCGCGCCTCCCTCCCCCACCCCTGTCTTTCCCCAAGCCCCTGGCAACCACTGATCTTTTCACTGTCTCTCTAGTTGGAATCATACTGCATGTAGCCTTTTTGGACTGGCTTCTTTCGCTTAGCATATGCATTTAATCCTCCATGTCTTTTCATGGTTTGATAGCTCATTTCTTTTTATCAATGAACAATAATCCATTGTCTGGATGTACTGTAGTTTATCCATTCACCTACTGAAGGACATCTTAGTTGCTTCCAAGTTTGGCAGTTATGAATAAAGCTGCTGTAAACATTCATATGCAGTTTTTTGTATGGACATAAGTTTTCAACTCCTTTGGATAAATACCTAGGAGTACGATTCATACTTATGATAAGCTTATGTTTAGCTTTCTAAGAAATTGCCAACCTATTGCAGTGGCTATGCCATGTTGTGTTCCCACCAGCAGTGAATGAGAGTTCCTGTTGTTCCACATCCTCACCAGCATTTTGTGTTGTCAGTGTTTCGAATTTTTGCCAATTTTATAGGCGTGTGTATAGTATCTTGTTTTAATTTGCAGTTTTCTACAGAGTTGATATTGAACATCTTTTCATATGCTTATTTGCCATTTGTCTATCTTCTTTGGTGAGGTATCTTAGATCATTTGCCCACTTTGCAGCTGGGTTTTTTTTCTTATTGTTGAGTTTTTAGAGTTCTTTTTATATTTTGGATACCAATCCTTTATCCAGTTTGTGTTTTACAAATATTTTCTCCCAATCTGTAGCTTATCTTTTCATTCTCTTAACAGTGTCTTTTGCAGAGCTGACGCTTTTAATTTTTTTTTTTTTTTTTTTTGCGGTACGCGGGCCTCTCACTGCTGTGGCCTCTCCTGTTGCAGAGCATAGGCTCCGGACGCACAGGCTCAGCAGCCATGGCTCATGGGCCCAGCCGCTCTGCGGCATGTGGGATCTTCCCAGACCGGGGCATGACCCCGTGTCCCCTGCCTTGGCAGGCGGACTCTCAACCACTGCGCCACCAGGGAAGCCCCAGACGCTTTTAATTTTAATGAAGTACAACTTATCCATTTTTTTCATGGATTGTACTTTTGGTATTATATCTATTAATAAAATCATTGCCAAACCCAAGGTCACCTAGATTTTTCTGTGTTATCTTTTAGAAGTTTTATAGCTTTGCATTTTACATTTAGGTTTTGAATTATTTTTTGTGAAAGGTGTGAGGTCTGTATCTAGATTCTTTGGGTGAGTTTGTGTATGTGTATGTCTAGTTGTTCCAGCACCATTTGTTGAAAAGACTATCCTTTGGATTGCCACTTAACATTATTTTTTTATTGGGGAAGTCTTAATTCTTGGTGCTGTAGTAAAATATTGAATTTTTATTGAACTTGTCAAGGACCTGAAGAAGGACTATGCTAGTCAAATAGGGACATTTTGAGGGTATGTGAAGCAGGCAGGATGTATTCGTCTGCTGGGGCTGCCATAACAAAGTACCACAGACTGGTGGCTTAAACAACAGAAATTTATGTCTCACCATTCTGGAGGTGAAAAGTTCAAGATCAAGATACCATCAGCAGGTTTGGTTTTTTCCTGAGTCCTTTCTCCTTGGCTTGCAGATGGCTGTCTTTTTTCTGTGTCCTCACATGGTTTTTTCTCTGTGTACACATCCCTGGTGTCTCTTTGTGTACAAATTTCTTCTTATAAGGACAACAGTCATGTTGGATTAGGGCCCACCCCAGTGGCCTCATAACTTAAACAACTCTTTAAAGGCCCTATCTCCAAACACAGTCATATTTTGAGATACTGGGGTTTAGGCCTTCAACATATGGATTTCAGAGGGATGCAATTCAGCCCATAATAAAGGACTATACAAAGATAAACTAAATGCAGTATACATCTTTCTAAGAGATAAGAAATATATATATATATATATATATAT